>NW_024642961.1:0-7439 GCF_008729295.1 Plectropomus leopardus
TCTTTTTTTTAAATGGCCTTTTTCTTTAGAAAGTTTTGGTGATTTTTTTTATTTATAAAATTGTCGATTTTTATTTTTTAACTTTTGATGATTTATTATAGAATTTTTTTTAAATCTTTTTTTTTAAATGGTGATTTAAAAGATCATGAAAATCGTGAAAATGACACCATTTATCACCGCAAAAACGTAATCTGAAAATGATGTGAGGCCTTATCACAGCTGTCTCACAGATATGGATGTCGGTCTCAGAGCCAGAGGAAACTTATTTTCTTAAAGCAGCATTTTGTATCTTTTCCGCCTTAAAACAGCAGAAGTTGAAAGTATACTCACTCAGCAGAAAACGTCGTCTTTTCCACAGATGGTCACCTGCTCATGAATGTAACCGGAGAAAAAAGCGTGTTTTACGGCGCACACCTGTCTGCGGCTGAAAGAAGCTAGTTAGCTCGTGTTTGTATCGGTACTGTTTGATAAAAACGGCTGCGGCGAAGCGACAGAAGAGGACGGAGACAGAGGAGAGGAGAAAAAGACGGACCGACGGAGACAGAAGCAGGAGGACAGTGAATATCAGACAGTTTTACGGGAAACAAAAGGCTGCGAGTCCGACGCCGAGCCGGTTTGTTGCTGTTGGACAGGTGAGTAAAACGCTTGATTGCAGGCTCTTTTTATTTTCTTAATTATGGCATTTAATTATTATTAGCTCTGTTGTCCCGTTGTTGTTTTTATTGTCATTCTGCCTGTCTGGACAGAGGTTTAGCATGTAGCATGTTACAGCCCGATGTTAGCAGAGCATTACTGTCCCCTAACACGTTAGCTAACATTAACGTTAGCTATCTTTAGGCTAACATTAAGCTAACGAAGCTAACGAAGCTAACTAACGCGTCACGCGGAGACAGTGACGCGTCAGAGTCCAGAGGACGGAAACTAGTGTCTGTGCAGTCCAATGAGACAGCTGCTGTCTGTTTTTGGTGTCTCAATATAAATAACTAACTTACTAAACGGATGATGTTAATAAATGGTAAATAAGGTTAGTTAATTTTAATTTCCACCTTTTAATGTTAATGTCAGCTGTTCAGTAACCTAACATTAGCTAACTTTATTTTCTAGTTTCTATTGTTAGGTCAATTGTTTCATTGGCTAACGTAACTAACTAACATTAGCTTACTTTATTTTTGACCTGCTTACTAACTAACTAACTGTGAGTATAAATGTATCCGAGGTTCGTAGAAATGGCAGCATTTATTCTGCTGATTGGGCTACATACGTACATTATATTTTGTTTATTTTTTGTAGCTGTTGCATAATAAGATTCACTATTATGAAGTTGATATGGAGGACAAGACGTGATAAATCTTTACGCTGTGTGATTTGGTAATAGAGAATTGTGATGACACATCAGGGTTGAATGAACCATCAATGAATCATCAATCAAACTCGTATTATGAGTGATCCTTAAAAAAAAACAAAGAAAAGTGTGGGGTTTGATTGATCGATTTCCCGCTGTGGACACGATCGTCGTTACTGTGACCTCATCCTTCAGACCTCCTGTTATAACTTACGTTATACAGCAAGCCAATGAAAGCGTACAAGTGTCCGGTGGACTGCAACTATTCTGTGTGCGGTTGCGTCGATGACTGAAACAACTGCTGTCTTGTTTTTGGCTGGGTGAGTATTTGTTTTCGAGTGAACAAAAACTGTCTTTTACATTATAACTTTGTATATAGATGTACTGCTGCCAGGCTGCTAGCTACTGTTAGCTAACTTTTTTTACCTAGTAACGTTAGCCTAATTGCTCCATTAGCTTAATTTACGAGCTATCATTAGCTACTTCAATACATGTCAATACATGATTTGAGTCCCCACGCAATGTGAGGCGCGCATGCACACAACGGTCTGCCATCTTTGACAGACAGCTACAGCTGCACCACTTGGACAAACTACATAGTACCGCTGCTGTGCACAAGCATGATAATCAATGTAAATTACATGCGGATAGCTAATTAGCTATGCTAATTACCTTTCAAATGACAGTGCATGCCTCAGGGTAGTCCTCCGTCTCTCTGCCTTTCCCCAGCTGGAGTCAGATGGTCTTTTTTTTTTTTTTATAAACATGTATTTATTGAGTTTTGGAAATTTTTTGTTGACAATTTACAAGACACCGAAATGGATCATACAACAAGAACAGTAAATGAACGAAAAAACTCACCCACCCACCCTAAGGGAAAAAAAAAAAAAAAAGATGACATCGATGTGTATATATGGACACCAGGCAATTTGTGATTTACTTGGTTTACATAAATGGACATTGCGTCCGTCACTTTCATTAACTTCCCAGAGCTCACAATTTTCCAAAAACGAGAGAAAGGGGCTCCAAATGTCCTGAAATTTAGTCTGTTTTTTCTTCACCGAATAGGTCAGTTTTTCAAGGACAAGAGCTCCAGAGAGCTCCTTCAGCCAGCGATTGAATGATGGGGCTTTCACGTCCTTCCAGCAAAGAGAGATAAGACGTCTTGCTTGCAATAGACATAAATCAGTTATTTTCCTCTCTTTGCTCCTCGAAGCACAGTCCTTTGGGTACAAATTAAGGATACAAAGTTCAGGGCAGTGGGGAACTGGACTAAAGGTAATTTGGGATATACAATCTAAAACGTCATTCTTGAACCTTTGAATCTTGGGACATTTCCATAAACAATGCAATAAAGTGCCTGTTTCAGCACTACATTTGACACAGAGATCAGGAATATTAGGATTCATTTTGTTCAGTATGACTGGAGTTACATAAGTCCTCATGAGCCAGTTATACTGAATCAAGATGGTCTTTTTTCTGAGTAAGCTTTCAGTCGGTAAAAATGAAACTGACTCATTTTTATTTACCACGTCCACGGTTGAAAGTCGAATTGTGACAGATGGCAGACGTTTTCAAGCGAACACACCTTGTATTTTGTGTGTACCATGTAGTTTGTTTACATTGATTATAATGCTTGTGCACAGCGTCGGTACTATGTAGTTTGTCCAAGTGGTGTAGCCGTAGCTGGCTGTCAAAGATGGCAGATCATTGTGCGCAGAAAATGTTAGCCACCTTCATTTCCTGCCGGCTATTGCTAGGTTAACCATTGTCTTGCTAATTTTATCAGCTAACATCACTAGCATTTTCTACCTGCTAACATTATGTCTATCATTCTGTCAGCTTATGGTACTAGCTAACTTTACCTAACTGTATCTTTCACGCTTTAACATTAGGTCAACTGATGCTAGCTGATGTTACCTATCTTTATTTTCTACCTGCTAACATAAAGTGTATTGTTTCGTGAGCTTAAATATCTAGCTAACGTGTTTTCTACCTACTATATCATTAGCTAACATTACTTGTTTACGTTAGCTAACTTTATTTTTTACCGACAAAGTACTAGTTGTTATTACTAGTTAACTTTAACTTCTACCTGCAAACGGTAGATCAGTAGTTCTGTTAGCTAATGTTACTAACGTACAGGAATGTTTTTGTATTTTTGGAAATGTTTTAGTGGTTTTATGAAATATAATATTTTGGGAAATGCTATTTTGTTTTCTAAAATGTTGTAGTGTTTTGACCCTCAAGGCCACCGTACATGAGAGCTGTATCAATCTGAACATCTGACGCTCTGAAGATTAACCTAAATGAGGACCTTTTCTTCTACCTTGTTATTTTATCTTGTTTTTCATTGTGTGTAAATCCTCCAGGTGTGTGTGCAGGAGCAGAGGTGGATGTTGTGATTTCCTGCTGTGACCTTTGACCTCCTGCACGGAGCTGCGGCTCAGTTTCCATAGAAGGAGCAGCGGGCGGAGATCGGCCCCGCTAAGGATCAGTTTGGTTTTAACGGAGACAGAATGATTTATCTCCACGTCTGAGGAAACTCGCGTTATTGAGTTTGTTGTTGAGCTGCTCTAAAAACAGCCGAGTGAGAAGTCGTGGAACGAACATTAAAATGTCAGCGGACTTCTTCTCCTCAACGCCGCGACCCTGAGTTATTAACTGCCAGGCTAAAAATGGCAGCACGGCCCTTTATGCATTCCTGAGACTTTCAGTGATTCTGCATTTTCTGACGTGAACGAACAAACTGTCTTTGCTGTTACTTTAATGTATCTGAAGGATTCCTGAAATATTTCAGTTATTTATGTGTTTCATGAAGGAAGTTTTCAGTCCCCGTCTGTCAGATCTGCACGCTAAAAACACATCAACTTTACTCTCAAATGCAGCAGGTTGGGTTATCAGGAGTTTGGGAGGATTATGAAAAAAATCTGTACGATATTCAGGCAACACTTTTGTTTTTTGCACTCAGTTTTTTCACATATTCACAAATTAAAGATCTTGAGGTTCATTTCAGGGTTTGTGCGGTCATGAAAAACCTGGAAATGTCATGGAATTTGCACTTTTACTGCCTGGAGTTTTGGAAATATAATTACAGCCAGAAAGTTTTGAAAAAGTCATAGAATTTGGTTTGACAAACCTGTATAATAACATGTTATGTAAATCCGACGGTAATTTCTGTTTATTACAGTTTCTGGTTGTGGTAAATGGTGTCATTTTTGGAAGCTATGAAAGGCATGCTGTCTTAAAAGATCAGCTAATAAAGAAAAAAAATGAATGAATCTTTTTAAATCTTTTTTAAACTTGCAAAAATATTTATAGAAAAAAATTGGCACCATTTTTTAAAAAAAAGAAAACATTCCTTTGGAAGGCAAAGGCCAAAAAAATAAAACATTTTAAAGTCATATTTTCTATCCAAATTGCCAAAAAAATAAAGAAAAAAATTTAAAAAAAAGGTTCCCTCCAAAGGACCCATTACAGTGTTTACAAAACCTAGTCTTAACCTTTGTGCAAGAATATGCAACCTCAGGATTAATCTGATAAGTAACCTCAAAAAAGTTGTCTGTCCCTCCCCTAAAGCCAAAATAAAAAGCATCACTTCCTCCCCAGGGCTTAAAAACTTATTTGACATGCCTCCCCCTTTTTGCACCACCACCTCCCCTCTCACAAATAACAAACAGTCCCTAAATTATATGTAAATATTCAGTTCTAACCGTGTTTGCATTTCATTACTTTTTTAAGTACTATACATATTTTAGAAAGCAGTTTTATTGCGAGAACCGATCAGGAGTAACAATGGTTGTTTCAGAGAATGTACAATCTATAAAATTTACCTTAAGTCATTGAAAAGTCCTGGAAATTTCTTGGTAAAAATGTGCACGAACCCTCGTGTTGCACAGTCACACAAGTCTGCCACCGGTTGGAAATTTTTGAAAAATTCCTATTTCAACACTAAAAAGAAAGAAGCAAAATGACAAGCAGCTGTAGGTGCTCCAGTTTTCCACATTTAGACGTGATAAATGTCATATTAGGCCACATTAATAAGAGTCTGCATGGCTGCTGATTAATCGGTGTATTAGTGGAATATTAATTTTCATTAGACATGTAAAAAGATTTGCAGGATGTTTTTTAATAAGGACAAAAAACTGAATATTTTGTGCATGTAAACACAGTGTTGTGTAATTAATCATCACATTTTATTTGACCATCCTGAGGCACACCTGCGCAGTGACCATGATGTTTAATCAGCGTCTTGATTTGTCACACCTGTCAGTAAAAAAGGAGAAGTGCTCACTAACTCAGTGTGCATTAAAAAAAAAAGTCTTAGATTTTTAATTTAATCCTGTAAAGAAAATTAGGAGAAAAGACAAAAGTGTTGCTGTCACAATTTTTGTGCTATTTTTGATTTTTTTTTTTTTCATTTAATTTGTTTCATTTTTAAATTGTTTATTTAACTTGAGAGGTTGGACTTTTCCCCCAACGGTCGAGGAACGCTTCACATTTTTCTGAAAAACTCCCAAATTAGGAGATTGGTGTTTTTCAGGGGCAGAGTTCCACCTCTGCTGGTGTTTTTCATACATATTAAATTACTTGAACACCAACATTGAGTCTGTTTCAGTTTCAGCGTGCAGAAGCTGTGAGAGAGCTCTGAAATATTTGGTCAGATTTTCTCTCGGGTGCACTTCGTCCTCCTCCGCTCCGGCTGGAGATGAGTTATGGCGGCGAGCAGCAGCCGCTCGTACAGCTGGTGGGAGTTTCTCCACTGATGGATGGACGAGGACGAAGAGGAGGAAGAGGCAGCTCTGAGAGAGCACTGTCTGTCATTTTATTATTTAACCCTTTAAATTCCTGCTGAACATTCCCCAAATCATTAGTTTCAGTTCATTTCAGCCCGGGTTTATTGTTATGACACACATTTCCTCCCTCATGTAAATTATTTGTTTTCACTTCTTTGAATAATGAGACTCTCCTCTTTTCTGAGTTTTAAATGTTGTTCATCTAAAAGCCTTTTGAAGTGTCTCTGCTGTTTGGTGCTTTGTAGATAAATGTTTTGTTTTTAAAAGAAATGTTGAAACAGTTTGATGGTGGACGGTCACATTCAGATTTACAGAACCAGTCAAACTCTTGGATGAACGTCCTGTTGCTGTAGTGGAAATAATTTGTTCACTGTAGCAGAGTTTTTACATGAGATTTACATGAAGTACTGCAGAGAGGACAGGACGCTCGCAGAGATCCTCGAGAAGGAGAGGAAGAGATGGATGGATGGTTGGACAGAGACTTTTTGGAGATTTTTTAAATGTTGGGCAGATTGTGTCGTTACGTAACGATGATTCAGAGGAAAAACAGAAGAAAGCAGATAAAGTGACGGTGATGATGTTTGTAACTGTTTTCAGACACAGTTTCATCGATGTGTTTGTATATTTCTTAGTTATAAATTCATAAACCTAAAATTTCATAAAGTCACTAAAAAGTGATTAAAAATGTAATGAATAAGGTTTCTTTTATGTCAGACAGACAGGCCAAATCTGGCCCCCAACCATTTTCTAACTCACAGAAAAATAGCGATTGACTCTATGAATAGTTTTTGTCCTTTTAGTCTCCATAAGGTGTCAGAGACATAAAACAGCATCAGTATAGAACCAGAGGAGGATCCCCCACACCCCCACAGAGGTCCTAGATAAGACACTAATGTCACTGTCCTGGAAATGTCCTAAAATCATTGAAATGACCCAAAATCCTAGAAATGTTTAAGGACTCCAGTGTGGTTGGGGGCATTGTGGGTAGTATGATGTCACAGTGATGATGGGCACAGTGATGATGGTGATGATGATGTTGATAATTGTGATGCTGATGATGATGATTATGACAGTGATGATGGTCATGATGATGATTATGACAGTGATGATGGTGATGATGGTCATGATGATGATTATGACAGTGATGATGGTCATGATGATGATTATGACGGTGATGATGGTCATGATGATGATTATGACGGTGATGATGGTGATGATTATGATGGTGATGATGGTCATGATGATGATTATGATGGTGATGGTGATGATGATGGTCATGATGATGATGGTGATAATGATGA
>NW_024642962.1:0-244 GCF_008729295.1 Plectropomus leopardus
AGACGAGAATAAATGGGACTACTTTTTTCAATAAACAATGGAAAAGACAATGAATGCATCTCAAAGTGCTTCACTATAACAAATCCAACACACACACACACACACACACACACAACAGTAATGTAGACATCCAATCAAAACTATCTTATACGTTAAACAGATATGAAAAAATACACATAGGCAGAGTTAAACGGTATTTATGGATTATAAATGCCACACTCAGCGATGAAAATCCCCAAATAAG
>NW_024642963.1:0-350 GCF_008729295.1 Plectropomus leopardus
ATAAAATCATTTGTAATATCTTTCAGCTGAGAGAGCAGCAGGTATGCAGGGCAGTAGAGTCACAGAGGTTCACTTACTACACACAAAATGGCAAGAAAGTATTGGAGGAATATCCGTAAAACAAAATATGCAATATTATGTTAATTATCATCTGTAATACTTTCAGTATCATGAGTGATATTATAATGCCATCACGTTTAATGTCATGTTGAAACATCATGTGCACTATAACTCTCTTTTATTTCATGTACAATCGTGTTTTACATTATAGGCTATCATTATATTTGTTATCTGGTGCAATATAACTTTTGTGTTACCTCTCAATACCACTGCCAATATTTACTGTCAAG
>NW_024642964.1:0-276 GCF_008729295.1 Plectropomus leopardus
ACACACACACACACACACAGAGTCACACAACAATAACATATAAACAAACAAACAACACAAATCTGCATAAATCAACACTGAACGCCTCGATCCGTCCAATAACATACCTGTGTTTGTGTGTGTGTGTGTGTTACTGTGTGACTCTGTGTGTGTGTGTGTGTGTGTGTGCGTGTGTGTTATTGTGTGACTGTGTATGTGTGTGTGTGTTACTGTGTGAATCTGTGTGTGCGTGTGTGTGTGTGTGTTATTGTGTGACTCTGTGTGTGTGTGTGTGTG
>NW_024642965.1:0-277 GCF_008729295.1 Plectropomus leopardus
CACTCTGACACCACAGAGGAAGAATTTGTGTGTGTGTGTGTGTGTGTGTGTGTTACTGTGTGTGCGTGTGTGTGTGTTGATGATGTCCCTGTGTGTGTCCTCAGGGACGCGTCCTTTGGTAACTGCACCTTTAACCTCACCGTGCTCGACTGTCTGCAGGGCATCAGGAAGGTGAGCTCTGATTGGCTGATGGAAGGTCACCTGTGTGATGTCACACTCTTCAGGTGTACACAGTGTGTGTGTGTGTGTGTGTGTGTGTGTGTGTGTGTCTCAGGCT
>NW_024642966.1:0-261 GCF_008729295.1 Plectropomus leopardus
CACATCCTCACCTTTAATGGCGCCACTGTAATGGTTTAACTTTTCGCTATTAGCCAGCAGTCTACCAAAAGCCTTCAGTTCACAGCAAAAACATCGAAAACTTCCAACTAGAGATGAGCCCGGTGCTTCAGAATAAAAGCACCAGTGGTTACACTTTGATTTATGCAATTATCAAAACATTTTATTTAACTTAATCATAACAGTACTTCAACTTTATTGTAACAGTGCTTTATTTATTCATATTCATTAAGACAGTATTTA
>NW_024642967.1:0-377 GCF_008729295.1 Plectropomus leopardus
CCTCTGAATGTGATTAAAAAATGAAAATAAACAAACATTTATACATAAATAAGCATATTTGACCTTTACTAAATAGCTAATTTTCCACACATAGGTGCAGATGCCATCAGAATTATATGTTATCTACAAAACCTTCCTCATAATTATAAGTATACAGGAAACAGAGTACAAAAATTGTATTATTAATTAGTACTAAAAGAAAATTAATAATTTAATGTTTGAAAGTAGTATCACAAAATGTTCTTCATGAAGAAATAACACAGCCCCAATATAACTTCAGTGAAACTAATCCCACAGATCATTTGATTATGGTCAGAATTTGAAATCCTCATTTACTAAATATATCAATTTTAGATAAATGTCTAATTTCGGGTATT
>NW_024642968.1:0-327 GCF_008729295.1 Plectropomus leopardus
ACACTAATGTTGACCTCTGAATGTGATTAAAAAATGAAAATAAACAAACATTTATACATAAATAAGCATATTTGACCTTTACTAAATAGCTAATTTTCCACACATAGGTGCAGATGCCATCAGAATTATATGTTATCTACAAAACCTTCCTCATAATTATAAGTATACAGGAAACAGAGTACAAAAATTGTATTATTAATTAGTACTAAAAGAAAATTAATAATTTAATGTTTGAAAGTAGTATCACAAAATGTTCTTCATGAAGAAATAACACAGCCCTAATATAACTTCAGTGAAACTAATCCCACAGATCATTTGATTATGGTC
>NW_024642969.1:0-342 GCF_008729295.1 Plectropomus leopardus
TTTGACAATAAAGCTAAAAAGTCATAATACAAAAATTTAAAAGGCAAATATTCAGAAGACTTTATTTTTATTTAAAAAGCTGTAAAATTTGGAGAAGTGTCATAATAATCAGAGACCAAAGTCAAAACTGATTATATAAAAGTTTTTTAAGATCTAAAAATGTAATGTTATGAGAATAAAATAAAATTGACTTGACCAGAATAAAGTTATATTTTAAATAAAGTTGTGCAACATAATATTTTGTAATAAAAAGAGACCGAAGCCAAAATTGATAATATTAAAGTCTTTTTTCAAAGGCTAAAAATGTCATGTTGTGAGAATAAAGTTATTTCTTCAATAAAG
>NW_024642970.1:0-318 GCF_008729295.1 Plectropomus leopardus
ACATTTTATACCAGGTACTAGCTCAAATCTTATCCATGAAAAAAAATTCCCCTTGACATAATTGTTTTTAAAAAAAAAAAAAAAATTGCGGCTTTTTTTTTGGGGGTTTTTTAAGAATTTTTTTTTTTTTTAGATTTCTTTTTATTTATTTTAAGGGGAAAATGCCCTTCCTTTTTTCTTTTAAGTTTTTGGAATAATTAACATGTTAACACAGATTTTATTTTATTTAAAAAAATGTTGATTTTATTTTAATTTCATTTTTTTAACACATATGTTATTTTATTTAAAGATCCTTTCATTTCGCATTTTCTTTCTTTA
>NW_024642971.1:0-438 GCF_008729295.1 Plectropomus leopardus
TTATTTTTTTTGTCCAGTTTCTTTTTTTAATGTTTTTTTTCCTAAAAAGAATCCCAACTAATTAATGAATTAATTTATATTACTTTTTTTTCTTTCTTTCTTTCTTTTTTGTTTTTTAAACTAATTTCTTGCTAACTTTTGGATAATTTCTTCTTTGGTTGCTCATAGCATACCTCCCATGTTTTTGAAAGAAATCAAGCCAATTTGCCCAGGTTTCAAAGGGTAAACGGAACACTACAAGTGCGCACTTGTAAAACAGTGAAATTGCTGTGAGAATTTGATGCTTAACTTTTAGCTTTTAAGAAAATAGTGTAAATTTCCCGATAGACGCCTTTATTGAACCGCTCGTGTCGTGGTTGTGATATTTCCGACGGCCCCTGAAGGCTTCACCATCGGTGCTTCCTGCCTGTATAGAGCCAGCTGTTGACCAGTCGAAGG
>NW_024642972.1:0-3156 GCF_008729295.1 Plectropomus leopardus
AGGTGCAGTGACAGAGGAGGTGCAGAGGAGGAGGAGCTGCAGTACCAAAAGATGAAGACCAGGTCCTCCTTCTTGGACTCCTTGGTCTCGTAGGTGGCGTCATACAGGCCGTATCTGCAGTCCTCGGGGGGGAGGAGCTTGACGAAGCAGGCGTAGGGGTCGTCCACGGTCTCGCCGATGTCGCCCACCAGGATCTGCTTCCCCTCCTCCACGATAATCTTCTTCTTGTCCTCGCTGAGGCAGAACAGCACCGCCTTCTTCCTCTTCTTCACCTCCTCCTGAGTCGAACTCTTCCTCACCTTCATGTCGTTAAACACCCTGATGACCTCATCGTTCACTGTCACACCTGACGCCTGTAGGTACGTGCACACGTACGCACGCACACGCACACACACACACACACACGTTCATAAAGGGTCCGCTCAGATAAACACATTTACTGAAGTACTCGAGTACTTTACCTGCTAATCTCCCCTCCATTACATCACAGTTCATACACACGTTTTCCAGGACTTTTCCAGGACTTTGAGGCAAAACATTTATTATTAAAACAGTGAATCCAGAAGAGGATTACAACTGAATATTTAAATATAATTTAGGGACTGTTAGTTATTTATGGGGGGGTGGGGGGGCTGTGGAGGGACTGATGCTTTTATTTTAGCTTTAGGGGAGGGACAGACAACTTTAAATTGATGCATTTGTATATATTATAGTCCTGCTTTTTAAAGAAAAACTACATTCGAAGGCATGTTTCTCGAAAAATTGTTGGTTTTTTTTAAATTGTTTTGATTGAAAAGATTTTGCTACAAAAAAAGTGCACTTTTTTAATTTTCTTTTTGACTATTAAATTTCTTTTGGCATTTTTCTTTTCTTTAAAAAGTTTAGGCAATTTTTAACAAAACATTCTGGCACTTTATATTTATGTCATTTTTTTACGATAGCTTTTTCTCCCATGTTTTAGTGATTTTTAAAGAAAACATTTCAGTGATTTTTTAAAACAATTTTAAAGAAAACATTTCGAATACTTTTTGTAAGTTTGTTTTTAATGATGTTGAGGAAAAACTTTTGGCTTTTTTAAATGTTTTTGGCAGTTTTTTTAAAGCATTTGAGCCCATAGGGGAAAAAAGGCAAATTTTGAAAATAATGTTTGAACCTTTTTATTTTTCTTAAAAAAAAAAAAAAGCCCTGATAATTGCATGAATCTAATTTTGGTCAATATCTGAATATCAGATTTTTTTCTGTTATCGCTCAGACTTAACAAACACTGATTAATAATCGAAACTATTGATTAATTCATTTATCCAATCAAACATCAGAGTGGAGCCTCTGTCAGTGTGACATCACTGATGATGTCATAGTCAGCTGATGAATCAGCTGAAATAAACAAAGATCACTGATTTCATCACTGATTGAAGAGATGTTTCATTTCCTGCTACTTTCAATCATTTCATTAAAAAGATGCGATTTTATTTTTTATTTTATTTAATCAGCCGACAAACTAAACTCACTGAGCTTCAGACGAAGACTCAGAATTCTGTTTGTCCCCATTTTTGTTGTGACTTTATGAACATATTTATGCCTTAATAATTCACTAATATTTTTATATTAGTGAATTAATCTTAACTTTTTTGATTTAATTATTCCTGTTTGGGGCGAGGTACAATGTAAAAAAAGTAGCCGAATAAAACTTTGTTGATTTATTTAGATATTTGTTGGGAGTATCTGTACTTTGCTGGAGTTTTTATATTTCTACCAACTTTTATTTTATGATTCTACATTAGATCAATAAAACATAGATTTTTACTCTGATACATTGGATCAATAAAACATAGATTTTTACTCTGATACATTGGATCAATAAAACATAGATTTTTACTCGGTCACTGAAATCTTCAAACAGGAGATTTAATCTTTGATGGTTTTCAGATGTCGACACTTTTTCATTCATCACAGTTTTAAGAAAAAAAAATCTCTTTGAGAAGTATTTTTGGTCAACAATTATTGATATTTTTAATTGATCTGATTGATTGACTTAAATATAAACTTTAATGCCAGAAAAGTTTTAACACAAGTTAAAGATTGAGAAATTAAATTCAATCCAGTTTTTGTGAAAATTAGAAAAGTTTTAATTTAAGACTTTTTATTCATTTTCATATTTTAAAAATTAATTTTAAGTGACTTTAAAGGAGCTGCATAGCAGACAGACAGTTATTGATCAAATTATTGATCAGCTGAGTTATTCAGCTGATTGATTCTGTTTGATTTCATAGTTAAATTAATTTAATTTTCATCACTTTAACACATCAAACAATAAACTGATCGACGATCAGCGGATCGATCAGCGATCAGAAAATCAGTTATAAATAAACTTTCATTAACTCTGAATAAACTGGTTCTGTGCTGGTTTGACTGGTTATTAAGAGTTACTGCAGGCCTTCACACACACACACACACACACACACACACACACACACACACACACACACACACACACACAGACTGCAGAGTCTCTGTGTGTGTGTGTGTGTGTGTGTGTGTGTGTGTGTGTCTAACTAACGGTACCGGGAATAAACCGGGCCTGCTGACCCGGCTCCCACGGCTCGCTGGGCCCCGGTGCTCCGGTGCTCCGGGCCGGTGTGTCGGTGTGTCCGGGGGCAGCGGGCCGCGGGCCGGTCAGCCCAGCGGGACCACAGCGGGGATAAGATGGCCGCCCCGGGCCACACGGCCTGGGGGCAGGCCCGGCCCGGCCCGGCCCGGCGCGGAACACGGACCGTTACACTCAAACATTCAGAAAACCACCCGGTGCTGTCCCCGGACCACAGACCGGTACCGCAGGCTGGGTCAGGGAGCGGCTCAGACCGACTACCGGGCGGAGCGGCGGAGAAACGGAGCGGCAGCCATGCTGGCTAACACGCTACCAGCGGAGCCACATAACGGTCCCCCGGCCGGCCGCAGCCCGCCTCACCGCGCCCTGCCCCGGCTACATTCAGCAGCAGAGTCCGGGGAGAGGCTCCGGAGCTTCTTACCATGTTGTCCCGGGGTTTGTCCGCGCTGCTTCGCCGTCAGATCAGGGTTTCTCCGGGGTGAAAGGTAGCGGGGAATGTGGCCGTCCGACCGGAGCAGGAGGAGCAGGAGGAGGAGGAGGGGAGGGAGAAA
>NW_024642973.1:0-230 GCF_008729295.1 Plectropomus leopardus
GCTGATCTGCATAATATATAGTGCATATTGAAGTCTACTGCAAGATTACTTTATTTTTTTTAGTTTTTACCATGAAATGTTCTTGTGAAAATAAAGGCTGTATAATTTTCAGTCCGAGTGAATCGCTTCACTGCAGAAAGAAGAAATCTGCAGAGTCTGATTTTGATTTGCAGACTTTGTTCATTTTTTTGTCTCAATAATTGTAATTATTAGGACTTAAATGAATATAA
>NW_024642974.1:0-391 GCF_008729295.1 Plectropomus leopardus
TGAGCACCAATAAACAGGTATGGACACTGGTGGATGAGGGAGGATATTAAAGAAATATTTTTTTTTATTTTTATTTTTTATTATTTTCTTTAGTTTTTTATGATTAAATTGATTGAATTATAATTTAATCAGTCATAATTGAGCTGTCAGAATCAGGCTGGTTGCCACGGAAATGTGAAAACTGATTTGTGATAGAAGATGGCGGGGCTGTTTTTTGAGTTGAGTTGAGTTGCTGTTAGCTTAGGTTTATTGCTGCAATGTTCATGAAATGGGTGTATATGAATGTGTTTTTGTGTGTGTCTTTTTTTGTTGCTGAATTGTGTTTTGTAAATGTGTTTGTATACGTCTAACACGTCTAATTGTTTTTTATGTGAAAGCTTAAAAATGATAA
>NW_024642975.1:0-232 GCF_008729295.1 Plectropomus leopardus
GCGATGGAGGACTGAAACCAACAAAATCCTAAATAAATAAATAAATGGGTTTAAATATTTATTTTCTGTCAGACATTGAACATGACAAATATACTGTAGAGCAGCATCACCAGCTGGAGGACCTATTCTACTAAAACTCACAGAGGTCCAGGTACTAAAATGTCCTCCCAGCAAAGGTCCGAGCCTCAAACCTAAAATCAACATCACCATTAACTGAACATTTTACTTTGAT
>NW_024642976.1:0-510 GCF_008729295.1 Plectropomus leopardus
CTGTGATGATGTTTGTGCAAAATTTATAACACGTGATCCATTTTTCTTCTCTATCTTCAGTAAAAATAACTTTAACATCACACACACACACACACACACACACACGCACACGCACACGCACACGCACACGCACACGCACACGCACACTCACTCTCTCACCTCTGAGTCGGCGTCCGGTGAGGTCTCTGGTGCTGTTGAGGACATTAAAAAAACTGCCGTTACATTCAGTGTAAACATGAGAAAAGTCATAAATCTGTTTTAAACTGCAGAAAATTTCAATTTAAAGAAAAATTAAAAGGTCAGTTTTATTAAGATTTTTGCTTACATATGAAACAGTTAAAAACGGTGACAGTATCAGGGTTCATACTCATTTTTGTCATGAAATTTCCAGGGTTTTTCTTGACTTTTTAGGCAATTTTTTAATTGACATAAAAAATATGAAAATATAAACACTGGGGAGGGGAGGATCTTTGCCTCAAAACAGATTGTTTCTTTTAAACTTTTTTTTTT
>NW_024642977.1:0-284 GCF_008729295.1 Plectropomus leopardus
ACATTTTTGGGGAATGTCAAAATTCGACATTTTTCGCCATACTATAGTATGCGATTTATGGGCATTTTTTCAGCTTGCTAAATTAGGACTTTTTTGGCCTTCTTTTCAAATTTGTATGCTATGACGCGACTCTAAAGGCTGTAAGATGCCCTTTTCAGACATTTTTGGGGAATGTCAAAATTCGACATTTTTCGCCATACTATAGTATGCGATTTTTGGCCATTTTTCACCATGCTAAATTATGACTTTTTTGGCCTTTTTTCCGACTTTG
The DNA here is from genome assembly GCF_008729295.1 of Plectropomus leopardus. Classification (NCBI taxonomy): domain Eukaryota; kingdom Metazoa; phylum Chordata; class Actinopteri; order Perciformes; family Serranidae; genus Plectropomus; species Plectropomus leopardus. Next base: position 272 of record NW_024642977.1, read on the forward strand.
TATGCTATGACGC
>NW_024642978.1:0-231 GCF_008729295.1 Plectropomus leopardus
TATGTTGTTTTCAGCCATGTCTTCAAAGTCAAAATTTGAAAGTTTCCAAGATACTATACTATGGCATTTTCAGCTGTTTTTTCGACATGATGGATTATGACGTTTTTAGCCTTGTTTGACCTTTCTGTCCACTTTGTATACTATGACGTGTCTCTATAAGCTGTAATAAGTCGTTTTTAATCATTTTTGGGACATGTCAAAATTTGACATTTTTGCAATAGTATAGTATGC
>NW_024642979.1:0-201 GCF_008729295.1 Plectropomus leopardus
TCCAGCCATTTTTGGGATATGTCAAAATTTGAAATTTTTGCCATACTATAGTATGCGATTTTTCGCATTTTTTTCAACATGCTAAAAATTCTCACTTTTTGGCCCTTTTTTGGCCCTGTTTTCAACATGCTACGCTATGGCGCGTCTATATGAGCTATAATAAGCAGTTTCCAGCCATTTTTGGGATATGTCAAAATTTGA
>NW_024642980.1:0-758 GCF_008729295.1 Plectropomus leopardus
GCAATATTTTCACTTTTTTGCACTTTTTGGACAGTTTTATTAACATGCTATGCTATGGCGCGTGTCTATGAGCTATAATAAGTGGTTTTTAGCCATTTTTATGATATGTCAAAATTTGACATTTTTCGCCATACTATACTATGCGGTTTTTATGGCCATTTTTCAAGGTGCAATATTTTCACGTTTTTTGCACTTTTTGGACCCTATTTTCAACATGCTATGCTATGGCACTTCTCTATGAGCCATAATAAGTGTTTTTCAGCCATTTTTAGGACATGTCAAAATTTGACTGTTTTCGCCATACTATACTATGCGGTTTTTAACGATTTTTTCAAGGTGCCATATTTTCACTTTTTGGCACTTTTTTGACCATGTTTTCAACATGCTATGCTATGGCGCGTCTATATGAGCTATAATATGTGGTTTTCAGCCATTTTTAGGACATGTCAAAATTTGAAATTTTTTGCCATACTATACTATGCGGTTTTTTGGCAGTTTTTTCAACGTGGTATATTTTCACTTTTTGACACCCATTTGACTCTTTTTTCAACATGCTATGCTATGGCGCGTCTCTATGAGCTATAATAAGTGGTTTTCAGCCATTTTAGGACATGTCAAAATTTGACATTTTTCGCCATACTATACTATGCGGTTTTTTGGCAATTTTTTCAACGTGCTATATTTTCATTTTTTGGCACTTTTTTGACCCTATTTTCAACATGCTATGCTATGGCGCGTCTCTATGAGCTATAATAAGT
>NW_024642981.1:0-216 GCF_008729295.1 Plectropomus leopardus
ATTATATAGAAAAAAAAATATTGCAATGCACTGATGAATTGATTTTGGGTTTTTTTTTACTCAGCCCAAATTTCAACATGTTTAACTTCTACAGCATCAGCATGTTTACCCACAAGCCCCTGCTCCACCTCAACAGGCCCACTACCTCAGAGACCTCAACTCCATTTGTCATTGTCTTTGTTCCCTCCTTCAACTGCAACACACACACACACACAC
>NW_024642982.1:0-410 GCF_008729295.1 Plectropomus leopardus
AATATGTCATTTTAAGAAATTTTTGGGGAATGTCAAAATTCGCCATTCATTGCCATACTATAGTATGCGATTTTTGGCCATTTGTCAACATGCTAAATTATGACTTTTTTGGCCTTCTTTTCGAATTTGTATGCTATGATGCGATTTTTAAGGCTATAAGATGTCGTTTTCAGACATTTTTGGTGCATATCAAAATTTGACATTTTTCGCCATACTATAGTATGCGATTTTTGGCCATTTTTCAACATGCTAAATTAGGACTTTTTTGCCCTTTTTTCCGACTTTGTATGCTATGACGCGACTCTAAAGGTTATAATATGTGATTTTAAGAAATTTTTGGGGAATGTCAAAATTCGACATTTTCGCCATACTATAGTATGCGATTTTTGGCCATTTTTCAACATGCTAAA
>NW_024642983.1:0-10585 GCF_008729295.1 Plectropomus leopardus
ATCATTTTTGGGTCATTTCTTTTAAGCTGGTCATTACCTTCTTCCTATGTTTAAATTGGGTTAATCCCACACTGGTGAAATTCACATTACAGCAGCACACAACTCAGAAGCAAAAAGGCAAAATGCAAGTGATTTGAGTGCCAAAAAGTATAAAATGTTAGAAAAATACAAATTAGATCAAATAGAAATAAATAAATATACACACATAATCTATATATGTTATATAAGCCTTTCATTTATACAGATATTGTATGCTCATGATTGATAGTTACACAGGATACCTGAAATACACACACAGTGTGTGGTATATTTATTGTAAAATTTAAATAAGGTAATGTAAATAAAATGGTTCTTTCCTTTAAAAAAAATGGCAGTCCTCCTTTTGGCATTGTTTGTTTGTGTCCCAGTGATTTATGGGCAAGTGCTGTACCTCCGAGGCTTATTTTTTCATTTGCTAAATGAATGAATCCTTCATGCTTTGCTGTCTGTGTTGAAAATAATAGTAATCAAACTGGATGATGTCTATTTGGCCACAGGTGTTACTCACACTGTGTGCTGAGATAAAACGGTGTGTGTTGGTTCTGTTTAATTATGTTGCCCAGAGCCTTTATTTTCCTTACTACAGTGAAAAGATCCTTCTCGACTTCAGCATATATGTGACAGAATGACTTTTAATCTCTGACTAAGGCTATCCTGTTTATACTGTTATATCTTGTTTTATCTTTTCTGAAAGGCTTTTAACACTTTGCAGCTGTGTAGCACCTCCCTCTGTATTTTTTATGTATTGTTTTATGGTTCGTTTGTTTTATTGTTATTTACACTGTTTATCTACACTGTTATTTCTGATACTGCTGTATTGCACTTTGGTAATTGTAAAGGGCTATATAAATAAATATTGATTGATTGATTGACTGATTGATTGAGAGAACCTCACAAAGTCAGAAAATGTGATTATAATGTCCTGGAGACGGCATTAAACCTACTGTGATGGTCTCATTGGTGCAGTTTTGTGTGTGGAGCTAGTGATCCAGCTTCGGGCTGTAATAAGCAGAGGGAGATCCACTATCATGCAGTTGATAAAAATGAGCTTTTTGTTTCAGCCTCTTTTGAGTATGAAGATTAATGCTGCACATCTGATGACCTCTTCTTGTACGTCAGACAGCCTGTAGGTAACACTCACCACTCCTAAGATCGAGTAATGAGCCTACAAGTAATTACAATAATTGCTCTGTAGCAAAACGATACAGAGTCATCCTTGCAAAGGGTTACTGCCTACAGTTAGAATGAATGAGAGCACTCCCTGGGGGCCCTATTAGTGCATTGCACACCTAACATAAAAATATAAGTTATATATAAGATGTGTTTTAGTAGGAAAATTACATTTTTAAGTTTTACACACAAATTTTACTTGGTATGTACTTTGAGTTTTCAGTTTGGCCTATGACCCATTCGCTAACATGGAGGGGCGGGCCTTATGACCTTTACTGCAGTCAGACACCAGGGGGTGATAGAGATTGAAAAGTTACACTTTGTGGGAGCTGTCATGTTGTCCATCTTTATATGCAGTTTGTAATGACGAGGGCTTTAGGACCTGGGGGAAGCGTACAAAGGGAACACGGAAGTGGCGCTATTCCTCTATCTCCTTTCCAAATCATGGAGGTATTATAGTGAAATCTGGATACAGCTGTGTGAGTGGGGCCTCGTTCATTCCTATGAGAGCTGCTCAGTGGCGCATGAAGCAGAGAAAACTCTTTTTCCGGGTTTCGAAAAGTGTAAAATACCTGGATCTACTGGCCCATAGAGCATGTGAAGAAGTGATTAACGACAGCCGAACGCAGCCCAGCGTACCCGAGCATTGACTCCATCTCAATGGTTTGCTCACACAAGTTACCTGAATTGAGAGCTTGAAGAGAACAGCGCTCGTTGGTTTTAATATTTACGTGATAATCAGATAATGGTATATTTATCTCTTTTGGAGAAACATTAGCAACATTATCTTTGCACACTGTGCAATATTTGACTGGTTTTCTGTTGCAGTAGCTAACTGTAGGTTAAAGGGGACATATATTTGTTGATCGTCCCTGTTGTGTGTTTTTTAAAAGTATTTGCAGTGTGGATTAATTCTTTTTAGCGCGACATTGTGCATGGTTGGTGCACTGAAAAGAGCACCAACCATGCACAATGTCGCGCTGTTATCCATGTTATCTGCTGCTCATAGATCTTTGTCCATATTTCTATTTGCACATCTCATTGACTATTATAATTAATTCCCCATTAATTGCCCTTGACATTACAGTCTTTTATATTTATTGAAGTCAATAAATTGGTTTATATTTTTTTAAGCTGTCTGCCTCCTGTCCCGTTAATTCTGGACACTTACCTGTTTTGGGGTGAAACAGAGTGAGAACTATAGCAACCTATAATTACCTAGGTAAGCACTACAAGTCTATGGTAATAACCTACATGTAGTGATACAGTCAGTTTGATAAAGCTTAGTACAAACATGGTAAGTGCAATGTGCCGATCTTGGGAGCAAAAATTTGGCAAAATGTCTCCTTGTCAGCTATCAGTGTTGGATAGTTAAATTAGTTAAATTACAAAATAAATGTAATTGCAATCAGATACAGTTACTCAGAAAAAAATGTAATGAAATTATGGTTACTAATCAAAATGTCAGTGATGCCAAAGGGGTTTCTATGTTGAATCAAACATTCATTTTGTTGTTTTCCATCTTTCTGTCATGCAGGAATGGCTTTTTCGGCAGACTTTTGGACAATGCCGGTCAGCAAAGCCGTAATGACAAATTAGATATCACGGTAACGGCATCCTAGGGCATAAACAGCTGACACAGAAGGATCACACATGTCAGAAATGCAGGTCACTGACAGAGCAGCACCATGTGATGAGTTGAATGACATCGTGTTTTCTAAACTGATGCCGCCCGTCTGCAATCACACTGCTGCTGCAGGTGCCATCAGACTGCGTATAATAACACTGTGAATGGTTCTGTTTCACTGTGCTCTCAGCTGACCATCTGCAGTAGTGTATCATGTAGACACCATAGTGGCTTTTGGTGTTGGGATCTTAAGCCTAAAGCTCTGTAAAAACGGCAGCATTTGATGACTTCGGAATGAGAAAATGCTGAAAATACATAGATACTGGAGTAAAAGTAAAACCTGACAGAAAAATAAAAACCTAAGTACAGATACTCCCCCCAAAATCTTGTTTTGTGACGTTGCACCACTGTGAGTGGAGCACACATAAACAATATTGCCGTCATTCAGGCTCATTTTATTTATGGGAGGCAAAAATCTTGATTGTAATTAATATCCAATTTTGCTGAGAGTGGAGCAAGCATCAGCTCCTGAGACAGACACCATGAGGAGGGTATATTTTCAAATTCTGTAATTTTACTTATATTATGTTTTCTGCATTTTGCAGAAACCTGCCCTCCCCCAGCTTTAAGTGTACCTCCTCTTTTGCAAGATTAATCGCTGCGAGCCTGTCCACAGAAACACATCTGCTCATTGCTCTCCTCACTTCAGAGTACTCCCCATGCATCAATAATCATGAGGATAAACCTACTCAGTGACGTATCTACACAAAGAGGACTTAGTGCAGGAAACCAGCATGATCAATACACACAATATAGATGCCGAACAAATCCAAGTCAATTTTTTTTTCCAAGTCAATTTTATTTGTAGAGCCCATTATCACAAAACATGGTTTGCCTCAGAGGGCAATAACACAATAACAATATGTGCGAAATTATCAAATGTACTCTATGATGATATTGTGGGCCATTGTGGGTCTATGATGATATTGATAAGAGTCTCATGCATATATTGATAGGGAGGTGTCCAAAGGCATGATCACAGCATCGGCGCAACCAGGACCAAGACCACAATCAGGGCGAGCGGGTCGCACAGTATCAGTGCAGCTACAGCACGAGCACAACCAAAGGCAGGATCACAGTGCCAGCACAGATATCACAACGATCAGGCACAGCCAGGGTCGCGGCCAGGATCCGGGAAAGCTAGGAAACAAGGGAGCAGGAACGCGCTCAATGAGGATCCTAGAGTCACTGATCAGCAATTACAACTTAAATATGAATGCCAGAGAGCAGTAACAGAAAAGAAAGAAAGAGAGAGGATGTAGAGCCAGAAAGAAAGAGAGAGGAAGCAGAGCCAGAAAGAAAGAGAGAGGAAGCAGAGCCAGAAAGAAAGAGAGAGGAAGCAGACCAGTCCAAAGAGCACTATTGAATTTACCAGCAGTGCTGTGAATACAGAACTGCAATATCATGATATTTTCACAAAGAAAAAAGCAGGACAATGAATGCAGAATCCATGTAGATGGATGAGTGTTGAAACTGCTGGAACCGAGCTCCAGCATTCAGCAGGAGATCTCGTCCATTTTGTTCCATTGACGAAATCAAAGTCGAGAAGATAAATGAGAGAGAAAGTGCCCTGGGAGAGTAAGACATTGATCCAACAGAGAAACATATCTCTCTTCCCTTCTGTCTGCAGGGATCACTATAATACAGTGCAGATCACCTACAGCTGACTGTCTGTTACTCGCTCTGCTTTCTGGAAACCTGCTGCCTTTTCATTTGTTCACACCTTGTCTTTTGTCTGTGTAATGCCATGGATTCTAATTTAATGGTGATGAAAAATGTTGTTGGGCCTAATTTATTTATTGACTGTATTATTATTGTTTAAATTTTACATTTTTGTATTTTCTTAGAATTATTCATTCAGTATATTCCTATCATGTCACTCCTCACTATATCCAGTTTAAATTGTCAAATTGGAATTATGGTTCCTCTGTTAACTTTGCTTGGCCTAACAGACTCACAGAGAACCTGACACACACACTTGTGCATTAAAGTGTGTCAGTTGGTAAATCAAAATGGAGAGAGGAAACATAAATGTTGCACCCTTGGAGTAAAAAAGACAAAGCCATGAACACATCTTAAAAAGTACCCTGTGTGTAATAAGTGGCCTGCAGTTATGCCATTTAAAAATTTAAGGTAACTTGGATAATAAAGTCTCAAAGTTAAAACCAATATTTTTTTTACATAGGTCCCAGTGTTATTTGATAGGCACTGTTGTTAGGAAGGTTACTTTTGTAATGTATTCGGTTAAAGATGACTAGTTAGCAACTGTGTCAAAATGCCACGACTAAATAATACTGTTTGTTTACCAATTGGTAGTATTATTACACTGTAGGTTGTGTAACACAGGAACGAGTTGGAGTAGGCTAGAAATCAGAAGTTTTAGAGTTTGCTCAGGGAGAGAGTAGACAGGAGACTTGAGTTGCTGGTGAATGGTACCATATATTGTGAGAGAATAACAATGGCATGCAAATATAAAAGTGCAATTATATACAGTGCGTACGAATGGCCACCCAAGGTAAGATAGTCTTCAATCATTCTCGTGTGCACATAGCTCCTAGGCACAATAACAAAACCCAAAACCAAATGACAATAACACATAAGAATCGACAAGTTCAGTCTCTGGGATCCCGTGCTCACAGGAACACTACATAGTCCTAACCCTCGAGCCCACCCATAGTTCATTCAAAAACCCACGTCTGGGTTTGAGGAGTATTGTTGAGGGAGAGAGTTCATGGGAAAATGTGGTTGTGGGGGGTGAGCAATGGGCCAAGGCAAGTCGAGTGAGAGTTTTTATCTCGGCTACAAGGAGACCCTACCGGTACGGCAGGAGGAGGATGATGCTCAACGATGCACCGATCATTAGGCTCTAGGCCTGTACCACTAGCTCGCCATCGTCATCTTAAACCCGGGTCCCGGTCCAGTTTGTGCTTCACACACTCATTCGTCACGGGTATAAGCGCGGTAGGGAACTCCTGTAGCTTGTGGCGTGTGCAGCCTCCCCACTGCTCCTACCCAGACTGAACTACCGCGGCATACTAATCGGACGCGGTTGGTCGCACCGACCCTCGTGACCGTATGACGTCACCCACACACTCAATAACAATTGGTCAGCTGGCTCAGGTGACCACCCCGCGAGATAAATAGACGGAAGTATTAAATAGACGGAAGTATCGCGAGAGATAACAAGATTTGTCACCTGGGTTACACCAATATTTTTTTTTTACATAGGTCCCAGTGTTATTTGATAGGCACTGTTGTTAGGAAGGTTAATTTTGTAATGTATTCGGTTACAGATGACTAGTTACCCTGTCAAGTTACATAACTATTTTTATTACTTCATTAAAGCTGTGTTACTTATTTCATTTGGTCACTTTTCTACAAATGTCTTAAATAAGACAATAAATTTATAAAGACTTCAAATCATAAGTGCATAAAAGTTACTCTCAAATATGCTCTGCTGACCTGTGTTGTCCAAAAATCAGCCAAAAGAAAGCATTCCTGCACAGCAACAAGATGTAACAGACAGAATAAATGTTTATTTCAACATATAAACTTTTTATTGGAAAGCTTTTTTTCATGTAACCACTTTGTCATCACCACTCAACATCAACATTTTGATTAGTCATTTCACTGCATATCTTTTCTCAGTAACTGTAAATGATTACAATTATATTCATTTTGCAATTTAATTACTGTAACAGGTTACATGAAACTAGTTAATCATTAGCAGGGTTCAGATAACCATCTTGTTGTTTGGTTTGTCTTGTAATACTGGTGGGCACGATTTGTAAGGAAATGTCGTGAACACTACGAAGGAATGTGTCTGCAGCTCTACATGTCTCACTACAACCCAAAATATTGCTGGCTTAGTGATCCTAAAACATCTTTTTAATACAGTCTTTTACTAGCAGCTGTCTGCTTTATTCTTTCCTGTTTTTTGTTTTTTTTTTCCTTTACTGAGTTTTGTATGGTTGTTTGGTTTTAGGAATTGTAACTGCACAGTAGACATTTTTTGCTATCAAATCCCTTCACTAAAACCTTTGCAAAACCCAGATAAATTTTATACTGATGTTTTTATAAAATGCATTTTAGTATATGTAATATACTGTTATTCTGTTCAATTCTATTTTCATTCTATTAAATAGACCTCTTTTTCAGTTTTCAACAGATTTTTTGTTTTATGTTTATTTTTTTCTATTTATTTTGTTTATTTATTTTGTTAAGTTAATTTTGTTTTCAGATTTTGTATGACATAATTTTTTTTTTATTCTGTGCAGAGTTTTTTTCACCAGATTCATATTAATTTGTGTCTTTTTATTTTCTTAATTATTTTAATGTTTCTATAATATTACATAGACTGTTGCCCTTTTTTTTACAATAAGTAATACATTATACTAGGAAAATGATGTTTCTTAATAAACTGATGCAATTTGTTAACACAGTCTATGGTCTATAATGTATACTTTTATGCAAAGTTATTTGTGTGTGACTGTTAAAGGGTGACGACATGTGATCTCTTTTCTGTGTTTGTTTTGGCTGCTAAATTGTGCTGCATTCTGTGCATAAAGATGCTACATACATACATTTCATTCATTAATGCATTCAAGAAGGAATAATGCCTGGTATCCACCGAGAGGCAAAGTGCGAGTGAGCACAATTCTATTTACAGCAGGTATATTAAAAGACAACAATTTAATTTAAATGCTATCATTAGCAGCAGAGAGAGAAAACTGGGTGAAGAGTGAGAGAGATCATACGATGATTGATGATTCTGATAAAAAAATGAATGTAGGCCTTAAACTTACGACTGATTTTACTGAAGCTAAGAATGCTAGCGAGAACAACATATTGTGTGGATAACACAGGGTTAAGCTATGCATTTAAATAGCTCTCATTTAGTGTGCATGCAGAAAAGATCGTGTGCCATGTGTATCCTGGGACATGTAATGGTTCCATTTGGATGTACTTGCATGCTTGAAGCAAAAACTCACAGGTGTTTATTCTCTATAACAATGTTTGTAGTCTATATATCTTTAGTCTGTATAACTGGTTGGAGACCCAGTTGATAGAGCCATAACAGGCTGGAGGGATTACATACTGTATCTCGCCTGGCCTCGGACTGCCTCGGGGTCCCCCAGGAGTACCTGGAAAGCGTTGCTGGGGAGAGGGCACCTGGAGTGCTTGACTGCTGCCCCTGTGACCCTGCCTTGGATTAGCAGACAGCAATGGACGGATGGATGGATGGATGGATGGATGGATGAATGGATTGGTGGATGTATATGAAGAAATTAATCACACAGACTTCTCCCTGTAACCAAATTTGGCACATTCATTTATTTAAAGTAGCATAGTTTAATACTTTCTATTAATTTCTTACAAGATCTGGCTCCACTTTACATTTCAGAACTCATAACCCTTTATTCTGCTCCATAACCCCTTAGATCAGAGAATCAAATGTTGTCAAAAGTACCATGATCCAGGCTGAAAACAAAGGAAAACAAAACTTTTCCTTTTCTAGCCCCAAAGCCCAAAACATGGAATTCTGTATTCAGCACTTTATGCCTCTGCACGGAAGATGTGGCCGGAGGCATTATGTTTTCGGGTGGTCTGTCTGTCCATTCTTTTTTTGTGATTGCGATATCTCTCAAACCACTTGGAGGATATTTCCATATTTGGCACACAAATGTCCTCGTGGACTTAATTGATTGGATTTTGGTGGCCAAAGGTCAAAGGTCAATTTCACTGTGACCCTGCTTTTGTCTCATCTAATCTTTAGCGTTCCATTTATTAAATGTTATACAGCATTTGGAAAGGATTTCTCTTTCCTCTTTGTCTTTCTGCTTTTTTCTCCTCTACTTAAGAAACTTAAAGTCATCCTCCATACTCCTAACAGTTATTCACCTCAGGAGCTCTCTTAACTCTGGGGCGTCTGTGGCTCAGAGGAACAGTGGGTCGTCCTCTAATCGGAAGGCCATTGGCTTGATCCCCAGCTCCTCCAGGCAACATGTCGAATTATCCTTGGGCAAGATACTAAACCCCAAATGGCTCCCGATGCTGCGTAAGAATGGGGGGAATTATTTCTGAGTAGCAGAGGGGCGAGATCCATGAGAGTTCTTCCAGCGTCTGCTGGCAAAACTTGCCACTTGACCCTCTCCATTTTTTGGGGGGAATTTTATGCCGATATTAAATTGATGTAGCTTTGTTGCTGTAGTTTGGAATCACCTCTATACAGATCACTCTGAGCAGCACTAACCTGGTTTATATCTTACTTATCAGATCGTTCCCAATTTGTTCACATCAATGATCAATCCTCCACGCATACTAAGTTTTGCTTCGGAGTGCCACAAGGTTCTGTGCTTGGACCAATCCTTTTTACTTTATATATGATTCCTCTAGGCAACATTATTAGAAAACACATAAATTTTCATTGTTATGCTGACGATACGCAGTAACATCTATCTATGAAAACAGAAGAAATTGATCAGCTATCTAGACTTCAAACATGTCTTAAGGATGTAAAAGCCTGGATGAGCCTTAATTTCTTGATGATGAATTCAGACAAAACTGAAGTTATTGTTCTTGGCCCCAAACACCTCAGAAACTCGCTTTTTAACAATGTAATTTCTCTAGATGGCATTACCTTGGCCTCTGGCACATTTGTAAGTAACCTCGGAATTTTATTTGATCAAGATTTATCTTTTGCCTCCCATATAAAAGAAACTTCAAGAATTGCTTTCTTTTACTTGCTTATCATCGCAAAAATTAGACATATCCTATCCCAGACAGATTCGGATAAATTAGTGCATGCATTTGTCACCTGGATTACTGTAATTCCCTTTTATTCAGTTGCCCCAACATTTATTACTGTTATTTGACCTGTAGTCAAGATGATCAGGTGAGTATTGCTTTACTCTGTCAATATGGACTTCATAACTGTTTTCTAATGCAAAATAATGTAATTTTAAAGATGTGATTGAAAAAACAATTAATCACAATTAAATAGTAATCACAATTTTTAAAAAAAAATAAATAAATAACCATGTGACAGTATTGGTTTGAACCCATCAAAAACCTTAAACTGCAGCTATCACAGAAGGACAGCCATTGTGGCTGACCAAGGTGAGAAGATGACTGTGGAAGGCAATACTTTGGCTGCGCTGATTCAGTTTGTTTCAGTATTCCCTCTCTGCTGCAAAGTCACAGGAGACAGTCACAGCTACAGTTGAGATAAAACCCCAAACGATGGCCCACCATCTGTCCTTCTCTCATTAAAGTACAGCATATGTTAATGCAGCCACTCTGCAGCCTTCATGTGCTGCTGCTAAGTCAAGGACAAAATTGAATTGCTCCAGGAGATTGCATCTTCGCATATGCTTGGCACTTTGGCTCCATTGCGCCCCTCATGTCTGTCTTTTCCATATCTCCCTCCCCTTTTGCACAGAGATATTCATGTGTAATTGAAAATAAATTCTCCTCAGCTCTCATTGCCTTATCTTACTTACTTTCCTTTTATCCATAATTACTCCAGGGTCATCTGTTCTCAGGACATTTATATCCCTGATTTGCAGTGACACTGGTGGTTTGTTGGTGACACTGAAGTGAGACCAGAACAGCGCGAGTTTGCCTGAAAACATGGAGCAGATTATCTGAGTGTCTGCTCAGCTGCCTGTTTCACCAGTAGACACTGAC
>NW_024642984.1:0-257 GCF_008729295.1 Plectropomus leopardus
TGAGCAATGGTGTCATTTTTAGTGATTTTTTTTCAAGAGCAAAAAATGCCACATTTTTTTTGAAGGAAAAAAATTGTCAGAGTTGTCAGGAAAAATATTACCAAAAATTAAAAACAAAAAAAACCCCACCAAAACGTTAGAGAAAAATAATTTCCAAACATTTTTAAAGAAAAAATATAGTGGCAATTTTTTAAAGAAAATTACCAAATATTCAAAAAAAAATCCTAAAAAGAAAAACAAATGCCACAAATATTTTT
>NW_024642986.1:0-391 GCF_008729295.1 Plectropomus leopardus
TGAAAAAATGGCCAAAAATCGCATACTATAGTATGACAAAAATGTCAAATTTTGACATGTCCCAAAAATGGCTAAAAACTACATATTATACCTTGTAGAGACACGTAGTAGTATACAACGTGGAAACAGAGGTCAAAAAACATTAAAAACATCATAATTTAGCATGTTGAAAAAATGGCCAAAAAACGCATACTATAGTATGGCAAAAATGTCAAATTTTGACATGTCCCAAAAATGGCTAAAAACAACATATTATACCTTGTAGAGACACGACTTATTATACAAAACGGAAACATGGGCCAAAAAGGGCCAAAAACATCATAATTTAGCTTGTTGAAAAAATGGCAAAAATCGCATACTATAGTATGACAAAAATGTCAAATTTTGACAT
>NW_024642987.1:0-238 GCF_008729295.1 Plectropomus leopardus
CTGCTGCACAGCACCACACACACACACACACACTGCTGCACAGCACCACACACACACACACACTGTATTTGCATATAAACCCTATTTGGGTTTTTTGTTGTTTTTTTTCTTAAAACTTTAAAGGACACAAAGAGTTTGTGTGTCAGCCAGCAGTGCAGAGTAACAAAGGACAACACACACACACACACACACACACACACGGTGAGCAGGCAGAGACTCACAGTCAGGAGAGGACGGC
>NW_024642989.1:0-435 GCF_008729295.1 Plectropomus leopardus
TGTAATCGTTTCTGTATTACGTTTGCAAAAGCAGCAGAAGTGTTAATAAAGGTGAACTTGTTAAGTCAGCAGGGAGGACAGGAGCGGTGCAGCCATGTGACAACAAAAAAATCAGAGGCCGACGAGTATTTAAAGTATATAGAAAGTATATAAATACAATATAAAGTATATTTTAACATTACTCTCATCACTGTCATGATAAGTACACATAAAAAAACTTAATATTTAGATAGAAATGCTGAAAAATTGCTACAATGAAAATGGGAATATTTTCATTACATATTTTTCTCTCATGTTTAACCCCAAATTCTTATTCATAACTGCATTTTAAATAATATATTTCATTATGAAATATGCCGAGGGTGTGGATCAACCTCCAGTTTCCCACAGTGAGAACAATGGCTGTGTGTGTGTGTGTGTGTGCGCGCGCGCGCG
>NW_024642990.1:0-529 GCF_008729295.1 Plectropomus leopardus
CCATCAAATCAGTGTTTCTGTGGAGCTTAAAGGTTCCTTTGACTCCTCAGTGAGATATGAAGATATCATCAGGTTCATTTAGGCTTAAATATTTATTTTCTGTCAGACATTGAACATGACAAATATACTGTAGAACAGCATCACCAGCTGGAGGACCTATTCTACTAAAAGCTTCGATTACGATTTATGAACAATTATTTTGCTTTTTTTGTGGTTTGTTTTTTGCATAATAAACATATGATTTATTATTATTTATTAAACTTTCCAGCCTTATATAAAAATGAAAAGCTCCATCTGAAACAGACTTCAGGTAAATTGAAGCACATTGTGCTGATAATAGGCCAACCTCTCCTGACTGCAGGACTCTGACTTCAGCTTCTGTAAAACTTCTGTGCTGTTAATCATTTTACTCAGGAATTAAAAACGTCTGAGTCGGCCTACTTCTCCTATAGCTGCCGACAGCCTGCCGACATTCACAGTTGGAGAAAGGCTGAAAATAAGCTCATGTGCTTGTGGCCCCGGGCCCCCA
>NW_024642991.1:0-208 GCF_008729295.1 Plectropomus leopardus
CCCCCCCCCCCCCCCCCCCACACACACACACACACACACACACACAAATACAGCATGCAAAACATGAAGCAGAAGAAGCTGTTTTTTGAGAGAAGAGCAAATCTAGGCTTTCTTTTTCAGGTTTGCTGGTGAGCACTAGAGTTAAGCATGAAATTGAAAAGTGACACAGACTTGCCCTTTTTTTGTTCAACAGGTAGGTGCCAGTGGT
>NW_024642992.1:0-455 GCF_008729295.1 Plectropomus leopardus
CCCTGTCCATAATTCCTGAATGCTGGCCTGACTGTACTATCTCCCTTATGTGGACACCAACCTTATGGAAAATGCTTTATGCGCACTTTGTCCCATAAACTCAAGGAGTTTGTAAATCCCCAAAGTGGAGAGGTGGACCATCTTAAATCATTCCTGATCCCAAGACGTTATTTATGCTATTCATTGCCCTTGACCCAAACTATACTGCATGTAGGTAAAATACAGTAGGGCCTGAACATACAGTAAGAGCATCAGAAGTAACCCAACCCCCCCCCCACCCCCCCACCCCCCGCAAACTGTATGGACAGTGGGTCACCAAAATGATATTCAGGGCCATAAGGATGATAAAGCTCTCTACAAATGGTGGAAACTGCTGAGCTTTAGACAGTGGACAAATGGATTTTTGATATATGTCATGCGGGACTGGGTACGTCTTTTTTTGTTCTTTTTTTTTT
>NW_024642993.1:0-745 GCF_008729295.1 Plectropomus leopardus
TTTTTTTGTTTTTAGGTGACAGGCAGCATGGGAACAGATAAGAGAACTGTACGACACAATCAATAAAAAAGCTAAGAATTACTGTCGTAAAGAAACTTGCACAACCATCAGCCGTTTCTCTGCGTGACGCGGTGAGCGTGCAAACATCCAGCAGCGACGGGACAATCCCGCGCTCTTTCTCAATCTCTGATAACCAGGGACAGTATTTAATCAAAGTCTGTTTCCCCATCTCTGATACTGATATCTCATTAATAAATCCAGTGCTGAGAGCTGCAGCAGCCTGTAAGGCAGTAGTTTGCTGATAAGGGAAACCAGCGCTGGCCTTTTGGATTACAATCTGCCACAGAAAAGCTGATTAACCACACAGCTCGCCTGAAAGCTAGCCCTAATTACACAATGGCTCGGCACACATGCTGCTTCACGACCGCTCCGGCTGCTGTCCTGTGAAGTAATGCAGACGCTGTCGTATAAGTTACATGAGAGCAAATTTAATCCAGCGTCTTCTCTCGTGTCATTACGTTCAGATTTGTGCAGCGATCGTGAAACTTCTACCTGCTGCGTCTGTTTAGAGCTTATTCATCTGAATATCTCCTCTGCTAATCCAAAGCTACTTACAATCAAAAGACGGTGCAGTGATACTCACAACAGCAACTTTCATGTTTAAAATCTCATGAAGTAAACGAAACTGTTTGATTCAGTCTGTGATGCTGAAGAGGGCGAAATGCAGGAACCAAAGCTTGTAACT
>NW_024642994.1:0-1164 GCF_008729295.1 Plectropomus leopardus
TCAGGTACGGCTTATTTGTAACCCCAATACATGTGATAATAATATAATACAAATACAATCAAAAGCTCTGGAACAGGTGAATAAAATGCACCAAGTTGAGACTGTCAGCAATGTTCTGGGAGTTTTTAGGCATATTTTGCTAACTAGATATATCACAAATAATCAGAATAGCACCCATTTAGATAAAGTTATAAAAAAAAACAATTTGAGAGGAAGGTAGAAAGAGAGAAAGGTACAGAGTTGCAGGATAACAAAAAAAACAGAGAGACTTAAAAAAAAATGATCTAGAGATGGCAGGTGAAAATTAAGCACGAGCAACAAGGTAGATAGATGAAGGGAGGACATGATGAAAAGAAAGAAAGGACAGGTTGAACAAAAGAGGTCAGAGAAGAGAGAGAGGGAGCATGTAGAGATCAAGGCAAGAGGAATAAAGCACAACCAGGTGGCAGCAATGAAAGCGAGGAATTGAAATAAGACGGGATACAAAAGATAAACATTAAAAAGAGAAGAAAAAAATGGAGACAGGAAGTGTAGTGAAAACATGTCACACAAAGGTTTACTCTTTTTTAAAAATAACATAACAGCTGACAAATGGGATAAGGGAGCTGAATGATTATTCTTGGATCCAATTTCATATGAGCCAATGCCATTTTAGTTCATAAGACCAGTTTCAGTAGTGTTTTAGATTCAGTCTGAAACTTCCTTATTACAGTGAGTTTGCATCCAAATTGAGTCACTAATGACTTGAAATTGTGGCCTTGTCTGAGAAAATGTTTCTTATTGCAAAATTAAAAGAAAACATGTAAGTTCTTAAGAAATTGATGGTCGTTTTGAACCAAGGAAACATGTTTTGAAATACTTGCTGAGAATCTAAATGAGTGTTTTTCCTCCCAGAAAATTCTTCAGAGCTTTTTAAGGACTTCCTACTTTCCTTGAATGAAATGTAGAGTTGTCGAGGACTTCTTCCTTTCCTTTGACTGTGAAGAGTCCCCCCTCATTGGACAGTCTCAGGGGGACAAGAGGTCAAATCAATAGAAAGTGGGTTGGACGGCTCCAGTTAACAAACACCAGTCAGTCAGGGAGACAGACCAACTCAGCATTTAGACTCTGTGTGTGTGTGTGTGTGTGTGTGTGTGTGTGTGTGTGTGTGTGTGTGTGTGTGTG
>NW_024642995.1:0-280 GCF_008729295.1 Plectropomus leopardus
AAAAAAAAAAAAAAAAAAACAGGGAGAAGTGTCCACAGAAATTATCCCAAAAAATAGCAGCAAAAAAAAAAGAAATTTGTACAACAAATTTCCTTAAGATGAGAAAAAAATAGGACGAAAATGGTAAAAAAACCCCCAAACAAACAAGGAAAAAACATAAAAAAAAGTTAAAAAAAAAAAAAATCCAAAAACTAAAATCTAAAAAAGTAATTTTGATCATGTTGAAAATAGCGTTTTTCCCACGCATTTTTTAAAAGTAATTTTCCAATTTTTTTTGCAA
>NW_024642996.1:0-219 GCF_008729295.1 Plectropomus leopardus
TGATGGCTGTGGGATCAATTTTATTTATTATTTGTTTATTTTTCCTAAAGCTGCAATGTTGTAGGAGCTGAGCTGCAAATTCACTGATTACACTCAAATACACAATCTGGACTACATTTAGGACACATGCATGAGCACAGACACAATGTTTTATCAAATAAAGAATGAAAAGTGTGTTAAATGCTCCAAACAGCCCTAAGGGTTAAAACAAGGCAGCAT
>NW_024642997.1:0-232 GCF_008729295.1 Plectropomus leopardus
TGTGGGACGCTCTGTGGGACGCTCTGTGGGACGCTCTGTGAGACGCTCTGTGGGACGCTCTGTGAGACGCTCTGTGAGACGCTCTGTGGGACGCTCTGTGGGACGTTCTGTGAGACGCTCTGTGGGACGCTCTGTGGGACGCTCTGCGAGACGCTCTGCGGGACGCTCTGTGAGACGCTCTGTGAGACGCTCTGTGGGACGCTGTGTGGAGGAGAGTCTTTCTGATCTACAG
>NW_024642998.1:0-217 GCF_008729295.1 Plectropomus leopardus
ATCTCTTCTGCAGGTAGTGTATTGCTGTTTCGATGTATTTTGTGCTTCAGGGTTCTGTTTAGCACCATCTTTGTTTAGAGTCCATCTATAGATGATGACTTCATGTGACTCAGGGATGAACTTCACACTGGTAAAATGTCATGTTGGGATGACGCCACTCTCAGCAGATGTTTACAGATGTTGGTGTCCCTCTGTAGGAGTCACAGCCCTGTGGCCG
>NW_024642999.1:0-217 GCF_008729295.1 Plectropomus leopardus
ATCTCTTCTGCAGGTAGTGTATTGCTGTTTCGATGTATTTTGTGCTTTAGGGTTCTGTTTAGCACCATCTTTGTTTAGAGTCCATCTATAGATGATGACTTCATGTGACTCAGGGATGAACTTCACACTGGTAAAATGTCATGTTGGGATGACGCCACTCTCAGCAGATGTTTACAGATGTTGGTGTCCCTCTGTAGGAGTCACAGCCCTGTGGCCG
>NW_024643000.1:0-268 GCF_008729295.1 Plectropomus leopardus
CAACCAACTTCAGTCCTAATCATATATACCAAATATTCATATTCAGAATTTAAAAGCTTTCAATGGCATTTTTTTGTCATTACGCCACTAAGTTTTTAGATTTTAAATAAAAGAAGAATTATTTTCAATCAAATAGTCAAATACTCACACTCATGACGCCCTGCACACAAAGTGCTCTTTTCAAAATTAAGCCTTAAAAATCTTATACAATAATATTATTTTCTACTTTCTATTAGTTATTTTTTAACACACATCAGACCGAATCATG
>NW_024643001.1:0-333 GCF_008729295.1 Plectropomus leopardus
GTTATTCAATCAATTTTTTTTTAGTTTTTTATGAAAGTGTTTTTTATTTATTTATTTATTTACACACTCATTTGCTCCAGGTTTTAAAATATCCAGAAACATCTGCCCTGCTGTTTCGTTGCCATGCTCCAATTCCATGTTACATATGAAATATATACACTGTTCAACATGTACTCTGTATTTAATATACAAGGAGTCAGTGTACATCAACCTTTTGTGCTAACAGGAAATGAAGATCTTATGCCTGTCTCTTCTTTTTGGTCTTATTACCATGCACAGTTGTTTTGCAGCTGCTAATAGATCCTTGCTTTCCTGTGAGCAATGCATTGTGGG
>NW_024643002.1:0-368 GCF_008729295.1 Plectropomus leopardus
ACTCAAAATTTGGAATTAATCTGTTAATGCTATTATATCAACAATCTAAGCTGACTAGCACAAATTTGGGGCAGTTTTGTGTTTGAAACTGTCCCACAACATTTTTAAGGACCAGTTGTTTCAAACAAGCACTCAGCAATATAGTGCAATAATAATCCAAAATTACCTCAAAGAAATAAAACATACGAGTCATATCACAACCCCCAAAAAACAAATTACCCCAGAGTCATACCACAACCCCCCAAAAACAAATTACCTCAAAGAGTCATATCACAACCCAAAAAATCCCCCAAACAAATGACCCCAAGGAGTCATTCTAAACCCAAAAGAACCAAACAAATGACCCCAAAGAGTCATATCACAACACA
>NW_024643003.1:0-220 GCF_008729295.1 Plectropomus leopardus
TTCCATTCTTCCCACTCCTGCCTCCTTTCCATCCCTCCCTTCTCACCTCTGTATTCCTCATCGCATATCTCTCACACTTCTCCCCTCCCTCCCCTGAGTTTGAACAGATAGGTATGGAGCAATCTTAAGCTCGGCTCTGCTCTTCTTCCTAGAAAGTAATTTGGCTGTGGGTCGCTAAGTCACCCCCAACTGTCACCTGGCAACCGCCTCTATCACCAGG
>NW_024643004.1:0-293 GCF_008729295.1 Plectropomus leopardus
CCTTAAACTGGCAGAAAATATTTTTTTTCCTCAAGATTACTTAGCTGATTCTATAGAAAAAGTGATCACAGCTACACCATTTGCATTAGATATGCCGAAAAGTGGACCTTTACACTAAAAAAACTCTGTAATTTTCAAGACAATACTGTTGCAGTACTTTGACCATTAATCATCTACTATGGTAGCACTTCAATCGTATCAACAGTCGAGAAGGCTCTACTGTTTTTGTGAGCACTTAGCATGACACATGTCGTAGCTGTTGTAGTGTGTGTGCACTGTATGCGTGTGTGTGT
>NW_024643005.1:0-2765 GCF_008729295.1 Plectropomus leopardus
ATCTTGTTGGTCATAAAACTCAGTCAAAGCTGTCTTAAGTCAGTCTTGTTTGTGTCTTGATGTCCCACAAAATCAAAAGGTTGGAACTCCAACAACAGTTGTAATATTTAGAGCAACTTAATTGCAAGACCAGTGTTTTTAGGCTTCTGGCCTTACTCAGATTCATCATTATTATTATATTGAATTATATTGAATTATGATTCTTATGCCTGCATATTATCAAAGTTTTTTGTGTCGGCTCATCCAGATATCGAAGTATAGCTGTACTATCTGCACAGGAAGCAGCAAAGACGGGTAGGCAGTAAACATTAAGGGGACTACAGGGAGGCGAAAGACTGTGAACAAGGTTCTCTTGTTTTGTGGAAAAGGAGGAGAAATTGATGGAGTTGTGGAGAGTCTGTTGATTCTGCGTGTCTGGTCTGCCAACTAGCAGGTATTTTAGTGAGAAATCTTTATTTTTGAAACACTTCACCTTTTATACGGTCTCCTGCCACTAAAAGTGCACAACTAACCAATGGAGGCTGGTTGTAAGATGAAGGGACAAAATCCAAAATGTAAAATTTGTACACTAATACAGTTTATCTTCATGGATTATGAAGTAGCCAAGAGTACTGTGGACTCGTGTGGACTTTTATCTCGTCTTTCTAGAGTTGTGTGTTTTTGTGTTAAAATTGTGTATTTGTCAAAAGGAGTTTGGCATTGTATTTTCCACCAGGAGTAGGATGGGAAAATGTCTCAGAATGAATCCAGTTGTGGTTTTGCAAATAGTGACCCTGCAAGATCCACAGTCTTTGTGAACTCTTACAGTGTGTGACCTAAAATTCACGTTCTCTTCAGAAGTGAGAGGATGTCAGATTTCAGTCTTAAAAGTGTTTTCTCAAGTCTTTCAAAAGGCTTGCACTCTGATTTGCTTCTCCATTCAGCATGTAAAAGTATCCTTTGGCAAGATACTAGACCCCAAATTGCTCCTGGAGGCTGTGCCATCCATGTGTGACTGTATACGAATTAATAAAAATTGTGTAACAGGTGGCACCTTTGTGGCCCCCAGCCACCAGTGTGTGAATGTGTGTGAATGTGACATGAAGTGTGAAAATGCTTTGATGCCGAAAGGCTGGAAAAGCGCTTCAAAGTGCAAATCCATTTACCAAGTCCAGTAAATGTCTTTATACATAAATCAAAACATAAATTATCAAACTCTCTGCCTTCTGTTTGTTACTGTCATTAACTGAGTTCAAGGCTTTCACTGATTATATGTCCTTATCTGTTGCAGGGCAGCTGAACCCCCACGACCCCATGAGTTTGGTTTGGGTAAGTAAGCTATGCATTGATTTGGGAATAGATGGTGCCAATTCACACACACACACACACACACACACACACAGAATGAGGCACAACTGACTTTGCGCAAAGTTGTAATGAGCATTTGGTTTATGCATGAACAAATGTTTCATGGGGAGAGATCCAGCCATACACACACACACACACACACACACACACACACACACACACACACACACACACACACACACACACAATGAGGCACAACTGACTTTGCGCAAAGTTGTAATGAGCATTTGGTTTATGCATGAACAAATGTTTCATGGGGAGAGATCCAGCCACACACACACACACACACACACACATACACACACACACACACACACACACCTAACAAGAGTGTCAGTGAGGGAGTCACGAAGAAGCTGCTTTGTTACTGAAGCCAGCTCGTTCTCTCCTCTGGTTTCCTTCCCGCTCTGTGAATACTAAACATGTTGCTGCTGTTATCCACTGCCAGCAAACCAAGCACTGTTCTGTGTGTGTGTGTGTATTTGCTCCCTATTACTTTGTGTAGTTACATATATAAATGGGCGTGTGTAAGCAAGGTGTAGTGTGTGGTTTAAGTGTCAGAGTGCAGCTATGACTTGCATGCACTCTCAATACTAGGTTTTGGCTTGTTTTGAAGGTTATGTAACCACTGCTCATAGGGTGGCATGTTTACATATAATGGTCATCTATAATTGACCATCAACTATTAAATAGAATTTATGAATACTTTCATCATGTTGGGAATGTTACGCACCAGTCAGCCAAAAATCTAGCTCACAATGCACAAATGAACTTTCAATCAGCCACTCAACATGAATAGGAATTACATCCCACACATATACTGTGACTGGATAAGAGCTTCTCTGAATGAATGATGTGATAATGTGAATGTGTTTTTGTTCTTATGATATTCTGTTCATTGTTGAGAGCTTGAGGATGCAAGACAAATATCTGTGAAAATGGACGATAAATTATTATTTTTGTCCTATCTATGTAGTTTTTGATGATATGATGGATTTAGTGGGTTGTAATTTGCTTTAGATTACAGTGTTTCTCACAGAATTTTAATCCATGCAAATCTCAGCAAACATTTTAGTGTATGTTCCTTTCTGATCATTCTGTTAGGTTTATGTGTGTTTGTTAATGTAGTGCAGACGGAGCTCTCCATGACTTGTTTTTTTTTCCCTCAGCAGAAGTTTGTTGAGTTTGAGTTGCAGGATGGAGAATGGATCAATTGTGCAGTTTGTGGGCAAAGCAATCAGAGCTGATCAGATGAGATCAATGGATTAGATTAGGGAAGTGGCAGCTTCAGAGGAATGAAAGAAAGCTTTTAGACCCAGTACTGGATCACTAAATGCATGGTTTCCATTGGAACACGGATGTTGTTGTTGGTTTTTTTTGAGAAATGCTGGCCAATGCTAAAATGAGAGCACTGTTGT
>NW_024643007.1:0-468 GCF_008729295.1 Plectropomus leopardus
TGACATTGAGAGTGTACAGGGCCCAGAATTTGGTGCTACGCCCCTGACCAGAGCTCAACCAGAGCTCAGCGAGAGCTCACCCAGAGCTCAACCAGAGCTCAGCCAGAGCTCAACCACAGCTCAACCAGAGCTCAGCCAGAGCTCAGCCAGAGCTCAACCAGAGCTCAGCCAGAGCTCACCCAGAGCTCAACCACAGCTCAACCAGAGCTCAGCCAGAGCTCAACCAGAGCTCAGCCAGAGCTCAACCACAGCTCAGCCAGAGCTCAGCCAGAGCTCAGCCAGAGCTCAACCAGAGCTCAACCAGAGCTCAACCAGAGTTCAACCAGAGCTCAACCAGAGCTCAACCACAGCTCAGCCAGAGCTCAGCCAGAGCTCAACCACAGCTCAACCAGAGCTCAGCCAGAGCTCAACCAGAGCTCAGCCAGAGCTCAGCCAGAGCTCAACCAGAGTTTAGCCAGGTGCTGCTGG
>NW_024643008.1:0-591 GCF_008729295.1 Plectropomus leopardus
CGTGTTGGAGTGTCTTAAATACTGGACTGATTGATGATGAGCTGCAGCTGTGGGAGAGCAGGCTGCAGCAGTGGGCGTGGCTGGCAGGTAGAGCAGGTCAGAGTGAGGTGAGTGGAAAAATACTGGCAGTGAAGGGGAGGAGGAGAATGCAGGAACCATGACAGAACCCCCCCCCAAGGGACAGCCCATGACGTCCCAAACCAGAGTCACAGAAGCCGGGCGGGCGGAGGGGGCCCGGAGGAGGGTCAGAACTCCTCGGAGACGTCAGAACCAAAGTCGTCGCTGTCGTCATCAGAAGGAGGACCACCCTCTAGCGGCGACTCGGAACCCCTCGGGAAGGTCCCCAACCCCGAAGGTCCAGGAACAGGAGACGGAGGACAGGCAGAAACAGAGGACCCACGACCGGAAACAGCACGGGACGGCTGGTCTGGATGGTGCCGATGGAAATCCTCGATGAGCTGGTGGTCCAGGATCTGCCGAGCCGGAACCCAGGACCGCTCCTCCGGACCGAACCCCTCCCAATCAACAAGGTACTGGAGACCCCTGCCGCGGCAGTGGCGGAACTCTGGAGGGTGTTATGGGCGAACTCCA
>NW_024643009.1:0-249 GCF_008729295.1 Plectropomus leopardus
GGCTCTGACAAAGAACAAACAGGTCAGAGTTCAGACTTTTCAGCTGATTTCCAGCTAAAACTCAACATAAAATGCTAAACTTCCATCATGAGTTACCATGCTGATCTAGCCACATTTATGGAAAGTCACCTCTGTAGCACAGGAAACCCTGTCTATAGACTGCGCATACGTCGCTAAGGCACCAAATTTGCTTCCTTGTGCACAACTCTAGTCTGTGGACAGGCTTTGACAGGTAGATTTATATATTTT
>NW_024643010.1:0-232 GCF_008729295.1 Plectropomus leopardus
GGCTCTGACAAAGAACAAACAGGTCAGAGTTCAGACTTTTCAGCTGACTCACAACATAAAATGCTAAACTTCCATCATGAGTTACCATGCTGATCTAGCCACATTTATGGAAAGTCACCTCTGTAGCACAGGAAACCCTGTCTATAGACTGCGCATACTTTGCTAAGGCACCAATTTTGCTTCCTTGTGCACAACTCTAGTCTGTGGACAGGCTTTGACAGGCTTTGACAGG
>NW_024643011.1:0-323 GCF_008729295.1 Plectropomus leopardus
TTTCATTTATTATTGCCTTACATTGTAATAAAACATATTTTCACTTTACTTTATATGTAGTTAATATTTGTGGTATTGGAAACATGGACACAGCAGCTTTTGGGTGGCTAAAGTGCTATATACCAGTAACAGCAGGCTGTCATTTTGGAAAATGGCGGTATGTGAGCGCCAATCTGCAGCGGCCCGATATGCAGATTTCTTCTAAATACATTAAGCTATATTTGTTCCAACTTCTGTGCTTTTATCACAAAATGAACAATAGGTTAGCTATGCCACCACTCTAATGTAGAAATCTTTAAGAAAAGGTAGGAATTGTGTGCAAA
>NW_024643013.1:0-274 GCF_008729295.1 Plectropomus leopardus
AGAGCTCCAACCAACACTTCATCTTTATGTTCCCTCAGCTATCAGTATTATTAGCTTGGCTGACCATTCTGTTTTCAGCCCTGGTGGAATTGCTGTAGATGGAAACCTGACACACTGGCAAGCAAGATTTAAAGTTGAAGATTTATTTATTTATTTATTTATTTTTTGTAATTTTTTATTCCACTAATCCTCTAGTAACACTGCTTCAAAATATCCACGTATCATGCTTTTTTTTTCTTGTCATTATACTTTTTCCTGCTGCTAGTATTCAGTT
>NW_024643014.1:0-497 GCF_008729295.1 Plectropomus leopardus
AACAGATTTGCTCTGCAAAGGAGGAGTCTGATATACTTCTTCCTGTTGCAGTCTGCACTGAGATATATTGGCAAGGCTACCGGACAGTACAACGTTTGAGTGGATAGGGAGAGAAAAAAGAGAGAGGTTGGGGGACACAGAAAGGAGGGGAAGACAACTTGACCTGATTTATCAGCCAAACTTTCTGACCTTCTGTTTACCCTGTTCTTATTTCTATTTTCACATTTTATACTTTCATCCTCTACCGCCATTTTCTACCTTCACTCAACTTCCTGTCTTTCAACTTAACTTTTTGTAACTTGACTAACCTTCCTGTCTCTCAACCCAACTTCCTGTTTCTCACCTCAACTTCCTGCCTCTTGACTGTCCTTCCTGTCTCTCAACCAAACTGCCCGTAACTTGACGGACTTTCCTGTCTCTTAACCTAACTTCTTGTCTTTCCCCCAAACGTCCTGTCTCTTGACTGTCTTTCTTGTCCCTCAGACTTCATGTATTCC
>NW_024643015.1:0-228 GCF_008729295.1 Plectropomus leopardus
TCCGGATTAAATATCCTCCTAACCCGCTCTTCCCCTTTCATTCTTGTTTTTTTTAACCCCCCCCCCCCCCCTCCCTTAACCTCTTTTCTTTTTTCCTCCTTCTCTCCGTAGGGTCCTAGGGGTCTGTCGTGCCCGGGAGCCACAGCAGATTCCTCACCGAAGCTTCGCCACACCACACTCAACCATCCGTCCCAATAATTCAACATCAATGTTTATACCAATTTACAT
>NW_024643016.1:0-5706 GCF_008729295.1 Plectropomus leopardus
TATGTATCAAATTCTTTGTATATGTAAATGTACTTGGCAAATAAAACGGATTCTGATTCTGTAATAAGTACAAGTTCCAGTGTAGCTTATGTGACTCTTTTTTTTTTTAATTATTTTTTGGGCTTTTATTGTCTTTAATGGACAGGACAGTTTAAGCGTTAAAGTGGGAGAGAGAGAGAGAGGGGGCGACATGCAGCAAAGGAAAATAATCCTGTTTCCCAAATTTGTGCATAAAAGATAATGACTTGAATACTGAATATTAAAAAAAAATCATCTTTCTGGGTTTTAGGAGGAGTAGAGGAAAGAGGAAATAAAAAAAGAAGATAAAATAAAATAAATACACAGGAGGAAGCAGCAAAGTAAACGAGGCCGAGGAGGTTACCTGAGTAGAAAAACAGAAAAGTTACGAACCAGTTTTCCCTCACAGCAAACGACTGGAAACACTGGTCAGACATTCCCAAATAAACAAACAAGCAGCACGACAACAACACGGGACAGACACGATGGACTCGATGATGGATGTTTTAAAAATGAAGAAACCGCAGTGAGTCCAAAGAAAGACTTGAAGGCAAAAAAAAAGATGGATGAGTCAGTGTAAACAACACAAACCTGTAAGCAGGTAAAGACTGAATAAAATGGAAAAACAACTGCAGCAGACTGGATGCAAGAAATGGAAGAAAATTAATAAGAAAAATAACCACAAACTCTGTCGCAAGAGATGGAGGAAATTATGTATAAAAGAATAAAAAAAGAAGCACCAACACCCTGAAAGTGAGAGGGAGCTGTGAGGATGAATGAATGACGGAGGTGAGTAACGTGTTAGTAACGGACTTTCATACAGAGGTGGTCAGATGTGAAAGTGAAACCTCGACTCTTTAAAGGGAAACCTTTATCGTCACGTGACGAGTCAGACGGAAACCGAGTCCAGAATAAAGACTCACTTAGCTTCATGCTAACTGCTTGTTTACTGTAAGAGATTTTTGAAAGTAATGGGCTCGTCCTGAATCCCGTACAGAGACGATGGTGTTAATACTGCTCAGATCATCCCAGAATTTAGCTTTAATTCATATAAATTTGCGAAAGCTTGCAATTATATCTAATACTGCCTAAAACTGTAGCTGCCAAACGCTGCCAATTTTTTTTGTGACCGACAAGCCGAACAACCACAGAGGAGGCGACGGAGCTGCTGGTTTAAATTAAAAAATATATAAAATTCAAATTAGAAGAATTTTTACAAACTCTCCGATCTTTCCACATGAATTTAGCAAATTTAGGACCACTGTAAATTATAAATTACACAACATGGAGCTCACACTAAATATACACACAGAAGTCCAAGGCTTTTATTTGTCTGGTAATAATACTAATCAACTTTATCCAAATGAGACAAAACATAGCCCTAACCTCCCACTGTTAAGTAAAGTTAAGTTAAAGTTAAGTAAAAAGTTAATCTGGTGATGCTCTAATATTCTTCTCATTGTCAACAAATCTGATGCGCAGACACAAGTCAAAAATTAATGTATCTACTGACAAGTGTCTTTATATCAAATCTGATGTTATTTTAGAAACTATTAAAAACCCATCAATGGGCGAGTTTCCATTACCCAAAATTTGCGCAAAACCTAAGTGACACCACACAAAATCCAAAATGCTCGACTGCATCAAAAATGACTGACAGTGAGATGAACTTGCGACAGTTGCATAAAGGGTGAGCTGTTTTAAACATACATCCCTGGTTGCCGTTGTTATGACGTGATGTCTGTTCTGCACAACTTGACTGGTTGATGTTTTGTTTTTTTTTGCAACGCAATGCGAAAAAATTAGGTAGCTTTTGCAGCGTAATATTTATAAAACGTGTAAAAAGTACTGTTGGCAAAAATATATTGATGTGCAGATTAATTGAACAAAAACTAAAATAAAATAAAATAAACGCCTCCCATGTGTCATGGCCTGTAAACTGTGACGTCTTATCTTGACCATGAACGCACACTGTAGTTACACCAGCCTGCTGCCACAAATACTCACTAGAGCACCAAATGTGGATTAATCCGCCGCTGAAAATAGTCCCCAACTAATGCACCATTTCCTTCTGTTTGAGAAACATTTGATAAAAAGCACAGTGACCATCTGTATGGAGGTCAAAGTACAGAGAGATGGACGAACACATTTTGTGACAATCGGAAAAATATAGATTACGTTATAGACAGATTATAGTCTATAACGTCAAAAATTATCAGCACCAGAGAGTTTTGTCTTGTTGGCGCCTGCAGACTAATGTTTCCTAAAACTGTCAGCACACTCAGAGACAGAGGTATCCCTTTAAACGGAGGCTCTGTGGTTGCAGTGAGCCCGTCCCTTTAAAGAGTTCAGTGTTAGCTGCGGCAGAGCAGAAGCAGAAGACGTGTGACTGGCAGCCATGCAGTTAGAGCTCCTGCCTACAGCAGAGGACAAAGACAGTCCATCATGATGATGATGATGATGATGATGATGATGATGATGATGATGATGATGATGAGACTCAGTCGTAAAGGAAAGATTAGGAGGTGAGAAGAACGTCCTGCTGATCAGAATTCAGGGTTCAACACAAAAGCTGATATAAAACAGCAGTCTGTACCAACAGATATTAAACTTTAAAATTCAAACAGAGGAAAACTGCGTGGGGTCAAAACATCACTGTCTGACTCGAATAACTCCAGTGTACTGGTACTTTTCTCAACACAGGACCCTGAATTCATCTCAGAGCAGGACGACAGTTTCACCTCCGTCATCTTTCCCTCCACAGATGACGGACAGATGGAAAAGAGAGACAGACTGATGTCATGTCGGTGTGTACCTTTCTACCACAACTGGCCGAAACACCAGTACAGCAGAGCCAGGACAAGGCCAATGAATATGGCTTGGACAGGCTGCAGTATGGATGGCTAGAGGGGAGGGAGGGAGGAGGGGGGAGGAGGAGGAGGAGAGGGATAAGAAGATATCAGCCGGCAAATCAACCAAAACCAACATGGAGGATGGAGCAGCTACAGCGAGGGGGGAGGAGGAGGGGGAGAGAGAGAGACAGAGAGAGAGAGGGAGGTAGTTCGTCGGGCGGCAGGTTTGTATCGAGTCGGCCGTTTCGACAGATTAAACAGCCACGTTCACCAAACACCACAGAAGAAGTGCAATCCGTCACCAGGCTCTTTTAAAACAGCAACACTTTCCTGCTGGATTTCAGCTCATTAACATTCTGCACCAGGACGCCTCATCAGCGCTCAGAGACCGAAGTTTGTGTATCAGCTGCTGGCTGGAGGCCAGAGCAAATGTCTGAAATCTGATCTCTGATTTCAAAAAAAGGAGTGAATGCTAAACATTGTGTCTTAAACATGTTGTGCCTGGTGAAGATAAATAATGGACCTGAAGGATAATTCTGCTTTTTCAACCGGAATTTTATTTTCATAGTTTGGTCCATCACTTCAATAATTTACACGTCAGACGCCTTATCTCCATTTCATCATGCAACATGACGACTCAACTCTCGACTCGACTTTTTTTTTCTTTTTTAGCAGAAGTTGCGGATGGTACCTAGTCATTTTTTTGGGATCACCTCAGTCGAAGGGGGAAAGAAAACTGCTTGTTGTGTAACAGAGAGACAAAGAGGAAGAGAGAAGGTGTAAATCTGATTATTGCACAAGGTTTCTGTCAATTGTAACAACTTAGTTAAAATGCTGCTTTGTCACATTATAACCCAAAACCCGCAATATTTTCTAACAAGCTCACCCAAACCGCTTGACCCGCGGACTGTGGATCGACCCGCCCCTCAATACTGCTCGGGTTTAAAATGAAGGATTACCAAACTGCCCCGAGCAGGAAAAATCCCATGTTGGGATAATAAATCTAGCAACTCACTATCAGTGGACAAACGTTGAAAACGAATAAAACACGGTAGCTAAGGAGTGAACTTCTCTTTCTCACCATTTGCAAACTTTCATGTCGCATTAATGCAAGTTACTAACTCGGCCCTAAATTTGCAGGCCCACATGCATCAAGGCTGCGCTGCTGCTGTGGTGATGCCTGATGCTACTACACTACACTACATGATCGCATATTAACATTAACATACGTATAAACTACCAAACACTTTCATTTCTTATTGTTATAATAATTATTATTGTTGTGATAGCTGTTATTGTTATTGTCGTTGCTGTGCTTTTCTCTCCCCTCTCTCTGTTTCTGGCGTCATCACACACTGTTAGAAATGATGGACAAACACTCTGAAAATAACACTCATACATTGAAATAAACGGGAATTATCACTTCTAAATGTCAGTTAAAACAAAGTTTGTTGATCCTGTGAATCTGGATCAGGACTTTTATTTCGAAAAGCTCTGTGGACACAAAACCTGAGGAACAAGACAAACATGGACTGTCACGTCAACAAAAGACCGAAGAGGAGGAAGAGCTGAAGACAGGCAGATGAGAGAGAAGAGGAGACAGAGGGAGAGGAGGAGGAGGAGGCTGCTCCGCCTCGCTGTCGTCTCCTGATTTGTGTTTCCTGGAGTTTTTCAGATGCTAAAAGCTGTTATTGATCAGCTCAGGGTGGACGGCAGGAGAGACGATGATTTGTGATGATTTGTTATCATCTATTTCTATAACATTAGCTTTACATTATTTAGTCTATTTGCTTTTAGCTCCACAGCAGCTGATTCAGTCCTCGTTGTTAGTTAACAGGACTAAAAATGTGATTCAGGATTCATTTGTAGATTAAACAAAGCTGATTGGTGAGAAGTTTTTTATGTGTTCAGAGTTAGAGAGTAAGCAGTGAGGAGGGACGCTGTAAACTAGTGGTGATGGGTGGATGTTACTGTTAGCAAGTCCAAGACTGCCACAGTGTCCACGAGCAAGTCTGGTGCTTCTCCTGCTTTAATCTTTCAGCCAAAACAAAACATAACTGTGGGAAAAAAACATCATGAAAACATCTGGATTTAAAGCTGAGCAAACACAAGAATAAAAGTTGCAACACAAACTGTTCATGGTCTTTGGTATGATTAAAAAAAAAGTGTGTGTTTTTGTTTTGTGTGTGTGTGTGTGTGTGTGTGTGTGTGTGTGTGTGTGTGTGCGTGCACACTCACAGAGCTGGTCTTGTCCTGCAGCAGCTTCAGGTTGCTCCTGCACTGCTCCAGCTCCTGGTGGATGTTCAGCTTCTCCTTCTCTGTTCTCTCATAGCGCTGACGGAGGTCCAACAGCTGCGACTGTGTGTCTTCATACTGCACATACACACACAAACACACACACACACAAACACACGGACCACTATAACACCATTTTTATTCTATTTCCTTTTTTAACACATTTGCTTATCATTTTACTTTGTTATTGTTTTATTATTGTTATTATAATTATTATTTATTTCCTTATTTATTTTTACCTCTATTTATGCATTTTATTCTGCCTTTAGTGTTTCCTCACATATAGCAGTGTTTCTTCAGTTCCTCGTTTTAATGAGTTTGTGTTCCTGTGTGTGAGTTTGTGTGTGTGTATACCTCTTTCTGCAGTGTGTGTGTGTGGGCCTGGGCCTGGTCCAGCTGGCTCCTCAGCTTGCTTGCATCCTGCAGGTGTTGATTCTCCAGAGAACCCAGTTTGTCCTGCAGAACCTCCTCCCTCTTCTCCAGAGACTCCAGACTGCTGCTGAGGACCAGACTCTGCTCCCTGGTACTGCACAAAACACAC
>NW_024643017.1:0-5452 GCF_008729295.1 Plectropomus leopardus
TTCAAATTTCTCACACTTTTGGAGTGTCTGGATTTCCTTCCTGTTTATCCACACGGTGTTGTTTGTTGATGAGCATTGCAGCTCTCTTCTCTCTTATTTATATAATCTCTTGCCTTTATGTCGAGAAGTGCAGTTTTTGTGAGGTTGTTGTTCTAAAAATGTCTGAAAAAGTGTGCGGTTATTTCAGCAGACAGTGAAATGGACAGCTGCTCTGCTCTCTTGCTGTCACGTTTGTGAACAGCTCTACCGTGCTTCAACGCTTTCTCTTTGACCTCTGCACTCTGCAAATACAACAGCCGAGGTAACACATTACCACTGTAAAATCCAACACATGGTTGGTGCTGTATATATCAACTAACTGTGTGTGCATATCTAATGTGTGCGTATGTGAGTGTGCACTTTGTAACCCGTCATAATAGCCTGCACTGGGGCCCATCTTACTGAAAGCAGCACAAAAAAGTGATTTCACTCCGGGTTTCAAAGGGGTTAAAAGCAAATTAGTTAACCATTTAAACAAAACACCTGATATTACTTAAAAATGGAAAACATATTGCTTAAATCGCCTTAAAGTGGGACGCAACATTGTCTGAACTGTGACCACAAGTGGCAGTTAGAGGATAATGAAACATGCAAAAACAGTGTAGCATGAACGTCATAAAGGTAGTAAACTGACTTAGTGATGTTAGATGGACAGCTATATATTTATCTGTATGAGCTGAAAGTTTGCCAACATTAGCTAACCATAAGCTGCTGGTCAAACCACACCAAATAGCAGCAGAAATACTGATTGTATTGAATGGAGCAAAGGTGTGTTTTATCAATTATCAATTTAACTTTTGATATTTTCCAGATTAAGTGTGTGATATTTCTTCTTTTAAAGTGCTGGTGAAGATTCTTGAAGAAGTTTCACTTCTCATCCAAACATCTTTTTCATTTCCAGCGTAAGAGGGCTGTAGGGAAAATAGATGCTGCTATTAAGGCTTTTCTAAATTGACATGTCTTTGGCTCTTTAAGTTGGCAGATTTAAAAACATAATAATTACATAATAATAATAATGACATGATAACCGTCTAAATTTACAGCTTCAGAGAGATGTGTAACTGCAGATTAGAAGGCTCTTCTCCAGCAGCTGCTGGGAGCTTCTGCTAAAGACACCTGATTCATCTGGACAGTTATAGAGGACATTAGCCGATTACTGCACAAGGAAAAACATGAACCTGCAGCAGACAGTGTAGGACAAACACCTCAGAGACACCGGCCGAGAATGAGGATGGAGCGGACATCGGCAGAGACAACGGCGGAGAATGAGAGGAGAGCTGACATTCGGAGACACCGGCGGAGACATTGGCAGAGACACCGGCTGAGACATTGGCAGAGACACCGGCGGAGAATGAGAGTGGAGGGCACATTTAGAGAAACCTGCAGAGAATGAGAGCCAGCAGATGTTCGGAAACACCGGCAGAGAATAGGAGAGGAGCGAACATTCGGAGACACCGGCTGAGACACTGGAGGACATTGAGAGCGGAGCGGACACCGGCGGAGACATCGCCGGAGAATGAGAGCGAGTGGACATTCGGAGACATTGGCGGAGGCACCGACGGAGAATAAGAGCGGAGCAGACATTGCTGCAATGCTTTTTATGGACTACATCTCATCTCAGCACAAAAGCTTGCACCAATTATATTGATTTAAACCAACAGGATTTTATTTTAATTAAAATTAACACTTTTATATATTTGGACATTTCATTTTTTTTTAAATATAAGACGAAACAATTTTCTATACTTTTAAAAAATTATGGCAACAGTTTGCAGTGACAGTAAAAATCGAATCCCCTCCCTGCTGGAAAATGTGGACGCAGTGTCAGACTGAAGATGGAAACCGAGTAAACAAGTTGATATTTGTCTGAAACCAAGCGAGCACAAATGCAAAGTTTTAAGTTTGTATCTATAAAATAACAACTGAAAAGCGAATCAAACTTTCAACATTTTCAGTTCTGTTTCACATGACATCATTGCAACAGTCAAAGAGCTCGATATGTTTCGTAGAGTAAAAAAAGCCGAAGCCTCTTGAGCTGTTATTGTCTCATGTGTGCACTCACTGACCTCTGACCGAGACACTTGTCTCCTGTTCAACACACTGCTGCCTCCGCATGTTGTGAGTCATGGTTAGAGGTCAGGTTTGGACAACGTGTCCTGCTTTTGCAGCATTCAATTCTGCCTTCATTAAAAAATGTCAGGACTTTGCAAACAACTTAAGACATTTTAAAGGATTTAAAGGATAAAGCTTTGGGAGATTTTAATGTTTACAAAAGCAATCATAGAGTTGTTTCATTTTTTTAGAAAGGCTTAATAATTCCTGAAAACAGCTGTAGATTTTAGGAAACATTACTCAACAAGAAGGGACTTAGTGGGTTGTTTTGTGCAGTGGGGATGTGGCTTTACATTACTCACTAACATCTGGCTTTTTAAATGCAATGAGAAAGGTTACAGTCGGCATTCACACCTGGATCAAATGCTGTAGTCACAGGTATTTAACACCTCGGGCATTAATGGAAACAAAACTCCCAGGTGACTGCTGCCACTAATTACCCTCCATCTCCACCTAAGCAGCGTTAAAACATCCATCCAAATGAGCCTGTACCGAGTTTGAAAGAGCGACTAAAAAAATAATCTAGATCTATAAAGGGAAGTAACCAACGTAAAGTTTTCACACACCTCTGTTCATGCTGCTTTCTATTGTTTACCTGTTGTCCAGACTGTCTATCAGACACATCAGAACAACACACACACACACGCGCACACACACACACACACACACACACACACACACACACACACACACACACACACACACACAGCACATACACAGCTCTGCTCTACTGGCAATGGGATACACAGCTCTATCTATCTATCTATCTATCTATCTATCTATCTATCTATCTATCTATCTGTCTGTCTGTCTGTCTGTCTGTCTGTCTGTCTATCTAATCTTCTAGGGAAAATGTGCAGAAACATACATATTTATCATATTTATAATTATTTTCAAGTATATATTGCTAATTATTTTTACAGGATTAATATAAATTTTAAGTTTAAGTTTTTTTGGGTCATTTGCTGTTTGCTTGAGTGTATTTTTTGCACTGATATTTAGGTAACTGTCATGTACTTTTTACTTTTTTTCTCATTGATCAAGCCAATTTGTCCAGTTTCATTTAGTTAGTTAATTTAGTTTGTGTTTAGTTGCAAATTTCTAAAGAAAAGCCAGATCTGGAACTTTCATGCAAAGCTATGATGAGTTTTGGTGGACTCTGCTTTATCTGATGGTATCTACTCTTCTGTCTCTCTCGCTACCCCCCCTCATCATGCGAGTCGTTGGCGGCCTGCATCTCTCCGGAGTGGACATGCCGATGCTGAACAGAAAACAAACAGTGCACACTGTCCTGTGAAGCCTTTTGACAGGCGCTTAGTGGAAAAAGAAAAGCCAGTCTTGCTCGTGCATGCAGACGTCTAAAGCAGAGCCTGATTTCTCTGACTGCGTGTGAAAGTGTGTGTTGGCGTGTGTTTCGGAGACAACAATAGGAGGCTTGTCTGCGGCCTGTACATGGCGGAGGACAATGTCAGCTGGCAGGTGTGCGTGGATCAAACTTTGCATAGGCAGCCTCCTTCACTGGCCTTT
Source organism: Plectropomus leopardus (assembly GCF_008729295.1). NCBI lineage: Eukaryota > Metazoa > Chordata > Actinopteri > Perciformes > Serranidae > Plectropomus > Plectropomus leopardus. Next base: position 3,679 of record NW_024643017.1, read on the forward strand.
TTTTCTGTCTCTCTGTGCTACCTGTCCACCTCAATCTTCCTACCCCGCCCCCACCTCCACCTCGGGGGGATTTTTCGGGAGATCGTGACCATTGCGAGCATTGTGTTCAGTGCTCTTTTGTGAGGTCGGGATGGGACTCTTTGGCGCTTTGTGTCTCTCTCTACGCTCAACGTGCTCAGCTATTTACAGATTGGCTTTGGGAGTGCTCGAGGGGAGCAGAGGGGGGAGGTACAGGTGGTCAATGCATTAACCATGGATCGTTAGTCCACAAAACAAGCCAAAATGTAAACAAGGAGAGGAGATTTTGAAAAAGGCGACCTCTTGATTGTGCCACCAACAGAATGTCAACTGCGGCTGTTTGGTTTGGGAGAAAAATGAAGTGGGGAGAGACAGGAAGGGACAAAAGCAGGGGATTGTGCTTACGCTGTATCTGGGCCCGTTTGTCTGTCGGGATCGCTTCTCCGCCAGCAGGTCTTTGACTGTGTGCTTGACTCGAACGCCTTGGTACACCCTCTTAGAGTATTCTAGAAGAGCAGAAAAAAACAGTTTGAGGATTTAAACAAACCCAGAGACTGTTTGACTTGTCGCTGGTTGCACAACGTCATACAAATTTTCATCCATCCCCACAAATGTGTGTTCATTTGAATGTTTCACAGTTTTATTCATATACGTGAACGACTCTTTGGGATTGGTGTGTAAATGTCATGGAAATTGCCTCTGGTTTGGCCGATGCAAATGGACTTCCAAAAAGAGGCAATTTACTACAAACACTTGCTGACTCCTCACAGGGAAGAAGGTCAGAGCAGACTAACTAAAATATTGCATGCAGTTAAAACTTAGAAATTCATGCATGCATTATGGAAACAACACGTTCAACATACAAATCTCTAATGCACGCTGGTGTGATTTGGGGGCATTCCTGTGAAGCAGAAGCATAAACTCAATGAAAATGCAAACTTTATTATGCAAACGGAAATTGCATGCAAAAAACGTTATGTAAAAGATCCCAGCTTTTTGAATGGATATTTTAGATAAGCTGCAGTTTGACCAATGAGATTCTTGAAAATATGAAATGTTCTTTGGATTAGGTTACAATATACAGTTTTGCACTTTGCACGAATGAATGTTTCAAAATAGAAATTGTTTCAATTAGCATACGATGATTTACAAGTGCTTGATTTTAAAAGCATCTTTCAAATATTCGCCGAACTGATTTATGTGAATTGTTTGGACAAATGCATTCACTGACATCTCTGCTCCTGCTGAAAATCCCTGTGTAATTACTGATAAATAGACTGGTTTCATTTGGGAAATCAGTATGAGGAAACTATTGGTGCAATAAGCCCACATCATCGAATAAGTGACAGAAAACATTGTCACACATTAAAAAAGAACCTAGTGAATTTCTTTCCACGCAGTCTCCAAAATAAAAGCATAACTTCATGAAACGAACAAAAAGAAATTGGATGTTTTACATGTTTTAAGAAATATTTTCCTTTTTCTGTAGCAAATATTCTGCATCAAATAAGTGACAAGTGAGAGTACATTGTCAATTTTTTTTTCCAAAGGATTCTAGTAAATTTCTCCTCATGTAGTCTCCAAAATAAAAGCATTACCTCAAAAAAATCTGATGTTTTACAGTTTGTTTATTTTTTCCCCATTAAGTTTTCATCATTCAGTAAATCATAGAATATACTGTCACACATTACAAAACATCCCAATAAATTCTCCTTTTGCACTTTACTTTTGCAAAATAATGACATCATCTCATGAA
>NW_024643018.1:0-397 GCF_008729295.1 Plectropomus leopardus
CCTGGCAGACCCAAACGCATTGTGAGGGTCTGCTGGGACGTCTGGCAGAGTCTCCCGTCAGAAGGAACTTCAACTCCCACCTCCGGAAGAGCTTCGACCATGTCCCGGGGGAGGCTGGGGACATTGAGTCCAAGTGGGCCGTGTTCCGTGCCTCCATTGCTGAGGCGGCCGACCGCTGCTGAGGCCGTAAGGTGGTTGGTGCCTGTCGGGGCGGCAACACCCGAACCCGCTGGTGGACACCGGCGGTAAGGGGTGCCGTCAAGCTGAAGAAGGAGTCCTATCGGGCCTTCTTGGCCTGTGGGACTCCGGAGGCAGCAGACAGGTATCGACAGGCCAAGCGGAGTGCGGCGGCGGAGTGCGGCGGCGGCGGTCGCCTCGCCGAACTCCTCCCATGCCC
>NW_024643019.1:0-204 GCF_008729295.1 Plectropomus leopardus
ATAAACCTGATAATGTTTTGAAAATCCATCACCAAGCTTCTTGAAATGTTATTGTGAGAGGAGAAGTCACATAGCATCACTCAGTAGAAACACTGTCATCTCACAATTGTGTTTTATAAACATTTAGAAAATATTCTTTTTCAATAATAATAATACTGAAGATAATAATAATGATAATAATACTGAAGATAATAATAATAATAA
>NW_024643020.1:0-601 GCF_008729295.1 Plectropomus leopardus
GACAAAAGCCAATCACTTTATTTTTATTGAGAATTATAAAATGTTTGGGGGACCATCCGACACTCTATCAGGGACCAGACCTGAACTGCGGGCCATAGGTTGAGTATCACTGATGTTGCTGCATCATCAGGTCAACGTTTTAACGCGTCATTGTTTATAATTAAATACCTGCAGACCTGAATGTTTTGGCGTTTAGCTCAAACTAACACTCTGCTCAGTCTTCACTCTGATTCCTCTTTCAGTTCACCTCCGTACGAACGGTGACAGAATGACACAGTTGGACGTTTTTTTACCCAAAAATCAGCATTATTTGTTTGCCGAACACAACCCACAAGGTGAAGAGGTCACACTGACCCCCCCCCCCGCTCACCAGTTGGGGATTTCCGTCTTCACCAGCAGATAGAGGATGACAGAGAGCAGGTCGTCCGCACACACCGCCTCGATACTGACTGCAGGGAGACACACAGTTTGGTCAAACACTGACAACACACACACACACACAAAGACACAGAGACACGACGTCCTGACGCAGCGGGACACTCTCCCTCTGTCCAAACTAAATGACTAAATTGGGCGCTTGACAAACATTAATCAGAGGCGG
>NW_024643021.1:0-469 GCF_008729295.1 Plectropomus leopardus
TCAACACTGTAGCCAGGCTGACTCAGAGTCACAGCTCCATAGAGCCTTGTATTCCTTCGGCCCTAAGAAGTGACGACTTTATGAATTTCTTTAATGATAAAATTATAACTATTCGAGATAAAATCCATCACCTCTTGCCCTTACCTGACCCGACCCTGGACACAGATAGCCTGGATATGGCAGCAAGGCCTGAAATTTAGTTGGTCTGTTTCTCCCCCATTGACCGTCATCGACTCTACACTTTGATTTCTGCATCTTAGCCATCAACATGCCTGCTAGACCCCATCCCAACTAAGCTCCTTAAGGATGTTTTGCACTTATTGGACAACTCTTTATTAGATATGATCAATGCGTCTTTATTAACAGGCTATGTACCACAGTCCTTGAAGGTAGCTGTCATTAAACCTCTTCTAAAGAAGCCCACTCTCGATCCTGAGATTTTAGATTTTTATTTTTAAAATCTTTGAGA
>NW_024643022.1:0-251 GCF_008729295.1 Plectropomus leopardus
TGTGTCCTCTGTCGGGGGTGTGGGGGATCCTCCTCTGCCTCTTTTTTGATCAACAAGCTCTATTTTGGTGCTGTTTTATGTCTCTGACACCTTATGGAGACTAAAAGGACAAAAACTATCACACTATCACTTTATTTTTATTGTTAATTAGAAAATGTTTGGAGGGCCACCAGGAACCCTATCAGGGGCCAGATTTGGCCCGCAGGCCGTCAGCTGGACACGACTGGTGTCCTCCGCTCTGTGAAGTGTGC
>NW_024643023.1:0-371 GCF_008729295.1 Plectropomus leopardus
CATAGATTAAACTTGGTATGTAAAGTAATTTTAATACACTCAACCTTAGTTATCTACGGCATATATATGTTGTAACTGAATATTTTTAACATTTGTGCATTAATATACTGGAGAACTGTTATTAATTTAATATCTGATAATTAATACTCACAGGAGCCATACTTCTACTTTTGATACGTAAAGCAGATTTGGCTGATTTTACATGTCAAAGGCAGCAACTAAACATTGTTTTTTTATTATTAATTAATGGATCATATTCTTAATAAAATTCCCAGAGCTGATAGTGATGTATTTATATGTCTCGTTTTGTCAGACCACTATACATCACACACCACTACTGTATCCTATATTTTGCTTTCATTATTTAATAT
>NW_024643024.1:0-496 GCF_008729295.1 Plectropomus leopardus
CCTGGTCCCAACTCTGGTTTGTCATGGCTTTGGGCCTCTAATAAAATAAAATCGGCCAGATTCTTAGAGAGGAGAGCGGCTCCATCCAAAGTGGGATGGATGCCGTCCCTCCGGATAAGACCAGGTTTACCCCAAAAGGAGCACCAATTATTAACGATGCCCACATCATTTGCTGGACACCACCACGACAACCAGCGGTTGAGTGCTGACATGCGGCTAAACATGTCATCACTGGTCACATTGGGGAGGGGTCCAGAGAAGATCACGGTGTCCGACATCGTCTTGGCGTACTCACACACCGACTCTATGTTAATTTTAGTGACTTCCGATTGATGTAACCGGGTGTCATTGCCGCCAACGTGAATAACAATCTTACTGTATTTACGTTTAGCCTTAGCCAACAGCTTCAAATTTGACTTGACGTCGCCCGCTCTGGCCCCAGGGATACCTTTGACTATGGCCGCTGGTGTCACTAACTTCACGTTTCGCAAAATAG
>NW_024643025.1:0-460 GCF_008729295.1 Plectropomus leopardus
TTAGTCTTTTCTAGGTCACATGATGCTGTGTCTGTGTGCTCGTCAGGAGGAACTGGCTCCCTCATGAGGCAGCAGGAGCTGCAGGAGCTGTTATTGCATCAGCTCCCAGAAATCCCTCACATGAGTCTGCTCCTACGTATAAGGGACCTTTCCATCATGGCTCCGTAACACGCCTACGTGACCTTTGATTAGAAACAATGACTGCCAGTGCGGTGGCTGCTAATGTTTTGAGCATTCATCACCATGGTTACTGGGATGTTGTCTCCAGAAAAGTCATGTCAGTCGAAGAACATCACCCGGCATTACCAGTCATCTAAATATTGTGCTTTTTTTCTTAATTTTGAAATCATCGCTACATTTTTATGCAAAGCTGTAATGGAAATCCCTGTGTTGTTTGGTATTTGAGAGCGAGGGCCTGCTGTGGGTCCATACTCTTGCCTTTGGTTATTCTTTGCCTGCT
>NW_024643026.1:0-514 GCF_008729295.1 Plectropomus leopardus
GTGTGTGTGTGTGTGTACCTGGTGTGTGAGTGAGGCGTACAGCAGGTATCCGGCCTGTGTGTGAACGATGCCTTTAGGTTTGCCCGTACTTCCTGATGTGTAGAGCAGAAACAGAAGGTCCTCGCTGTCCAGAGGCTCCGCAGGACACACAGGGGACTGAGAGGACATCACCTGGAAGACACAACAGGGAGGACAGACTGAGAGGACATCACCTGGATATATATATGCAAATCCCAGGATGTTTCCAGGTTTTCCATGACCGTATGAACCTTGTGCTGATAGGTGTCCAGCTGCAGGACAGATGAGGTGTCTCACCTGGTCCAGAGGGACGTCCAGCTGTCCCATCACAGCAGGTTTGTCTGTCCTCTGAGAGACGAAGACGTGTTGGACAGAGGGACAGGTCTTCACTGCTGCGTCCACCATGGCCTTGAGGTCGATGAGCCGGCCGCCCCTCACACCTTGATTACAGGTGACCACGGCTTTACACTGAGCTGGGAACACACACACACACACA
>NW_024643027.1:0-326 GCF_008729295.1 Plectropomus leopardus
TGTTTAGTTACTCCTCTGCCTCCTTCAGTGATAGTGGTACCTGTAACTAGTGTAGTTTATTTGCTGCGCTGGAGGCGAGGCTTTGCGATCTGGAAGCGCGGCTCCGCACCGTGGATAATCCCTCTGTAGCTGCGATAGCTAGCGAGCCCCCTGTAGCCGGTGCGGACCGACATAGCATAGCCTCTACTAGCCGTCCCCCGGCAGCCCCCGTGCAGCCGGGAGGCTGGGTGACTGTCCGAGCGAAGCATAGTAAGTCGAAGCCTGGTCATTGGTAGCTCTATTTTGCGAAACGTGAAGTTAGTGACACCAGCGGCCATAGTCAAATG
>NW_024643028.1:0-1531 GCF_008729295.1 Plectropomus leopardus
GTTATCTTGTCATTTACTTCTTATTTACAGTTTGAGTATTTTACTTATTTATCTTTTATTATTAGTAATATCATTTTATCAGTTTATTTACTTGTTTACGTGTTGTTTTTGTCATTTTTCATTTTGTCATTTATCTTTTATTTTAAGTTTTATTCTGCCTCTGGTGCTTCCTCACGTATGGTAGCTTTTCCTCAGTTCCTCCGTTTCTGGTTTTAAGGAGTAATTTCTATTTCTTAATGCTTTATTTAATCACAAAGTCACACACACACAAATGAATGTGTCTGTGTGCATATGTGAGCGTGTTAATGTGTCTGTTTGTATGAAAAGTGCTACACCAAAAAAGTCTGATTGATTGAGTCAAAAAAAGGACACAATGTGACTGATGACGTCCAAACATCACTGCTGCTTCACAGGAAACTTCATTTCCTTTGACAGTTTGGACATTTTGTCAGATAAACTTCGTGATAAAGGCATCGGTGCAAATATAAGAGAGAAAAATAACTTACAAATATTGTTATTTACAGGAAAAAAGACCAAATTATATGTGAGAGGCTCACCTTGATTCTTCTTCCAGACTGCGGAGGTCACAGGAGGAGAGCGAGGAGCCGATCCTGGAGCAGGTGGGAGGGGCTCAGGAGACCTGGTCTGCGTCAGGTGCTGCTGACTCTGGGCCTCAGGGGGCTCGGGGGCTGCCGCCAGGACGTCCAGGTTTGAAGGCAGGGGCAGATTAGGGACTTCGGTCTTGATCTGAGGTTGTGGAGCCGCGTCTGTGAGTTGCGGTGGACCAAGCTGGGGAGGGGCGGTCTCGGGATTAGAGGAGAAGGGGGGGCCGAGGACAGGTGGGGCAGCAGAGTCTGTCTGAAGAACAGCAGCAGGGAAGGAGCCGTCTGGGTTTGGGATTTGAGAAGGTGGCTGCTGGGGTGTAGACACGGAGTCCAGCTGTGGGGGCTTCTGGTCCACGTCCATGGGGGTCTCGTTTGGGTTGGGCAGCGGGACCGCCGGTTCAGTCGGCTTTGCTTTGCCCCGTGGCACTTTGGAGCAGGTGTGCAGGTGAGTCAGGAGGCCGCGGTACGATCGCAGCTTTGTGCGACAACTCTCACACCTTCACGAAAAGAGGAAACGACACATTAAAGGTGTTTCACTGCTGAATTTACACATCCTGACGAAACATTTTACTGCTGAATTTACACATCCTGACGAAACATTTTACTGCTGAATTTACACATCCTACGAAACATTTCACTGCTGAATTTTACACATCCTGACGAAACATTTCACTGCTGAATTTACACATCCTGACGAAACATTTCACTGCTGAATTTACACATCCTGACGAAAACACTTCACTGCTGAATTTACACATCCTGACGAAACATTTTACTGCTGAATTTACACATCCTGACGAAAACATTTCACTGCTGAATTTACACATCCTGACGAAAACATTTCACTGCTGAATTCAAAGGTTGCATCATGATCAGTTGTTCGTGATACAATAACCATCTCAGAAAATATCAGGGTTTTACAGTAT
>NW_024643029.1:0-230 GCF_008729295.1 Plectropomus leopardus
GACATACTATAGTATGGCTTTTTCATCATATTTTAGAGGACATAATAAAGTATGACATTTTCATGACATTTTGGACGGCAGACTATAGTATGACTTATTGATGATATTTTCGACGACATACTATAGTATGACATTTTCATGATATTTTGGACGACATACTATACTATGGCCTTTTTTTTTTATAATATTTTGAACCACATACTAAAGTAAGGCTTTTTGATGATAATTTG
>NW_024643030.1:0-242 GCF_008729295.1 Plectropomus leopardus
AGTATGGCGAAAAAAGTCAAATTTTGACCCCTCCTAAAAATGGTTGAAAACCACATAGAATAGCTTTTAGAGACGCGTAATAGCATGCAAAGTGGAAATAAAGTCCAAAAAAAACGCCAAAAACCTGATAATTTGGCATGTCAAGAAAAATGGCAGAGAAGGCAATAGTATAGTATGGTGAAAAAAGTCAAATTTTGACCCCTCCTAAAAATGGCTGAAAACCACATAGAATAGCTTGTAGT
>NW_024643031.1:0-732 GCF_008729295.1 Plectropomus leopardus
AAAAAAACAAAACAAAACACTCTTTAAGTGGAGGAGGACTTTAAGGGGCCATTCATATGGCAACCGTTCCTGCATGAATTGTTAAACTTTTGCTGCAGTTTCACCTTTCATTGACATGACTTGACACGACAACAGCCTTTCTGGAGCCACAAACTTTTGAAACCGGATTCTAGAATAATTTTTTGAAATCGCAATCCCTTCTGTTGACGTGTAAACTGACAAGGCGCGGATCCTGTGAGAAAGGTGACGTCACGACCGCACTTCGCACATGCACGTCGTGTTCTTCTAAGTTGTGTCATTATAAAATTACACTGTCAGCTACTGGCCTGGCATGTATACTACAGCATTTTTGGTTGTTTTTGCAGTGGTGTGATTATTGTTGTAAAAGTTCTTATTTTTACCTCTTTTTCTTCCGTTGTGAGAGAAAAATCTGACACAAGAGGAGTCTCCTCCACAACTCAATGCATGCTATTCTTTTTGTGCATATGAGTAAGGAGATAAACCTTAATAGTGCTCTATATGAGGCAAACAATGTATAAATTTGATAGCTCTCTGTTCATATTTGAGGTTCAGGGAAATACTTTTGTTTGCTTTTTTGCCCAAAGAGAAAAGTTTGATCTATATTGTTCTCAGATCTTATCTTAGCATTAAAACGACCCTAACCTGCTTAAAATGTCACTTGTTGCTTTGTAGCGAAGAATTACAACGTGCATCCAACATGGAAAATAAACA
>NW_024643032.1:0-376 GCF_008729295.1 Plectropomus leopardus
AAAAAAAAAAATATAGTAGGCGTAAATAAAATACAAATATATAAATTCACTGTGGCCTTGTCTGAAAGGGAAGAAAGGAGAGAGGAATAAACATAGAAGGAGAGAAAAGCAGCCTAAATTTAAAAAAAAAAAAATGTAGAAAGAAAGAAGGGAATGGGGCAAAAAAGAGGAAGAAATGGAGAACACTGATCATTAGGGAGGTTATTGAGGACATCATCTTTCTGACTTGTAGGATCCATTATGTTATATTTCTGACTCTGGGACTCCATCAAGAGATATTAAATAGATCACAGCCTACTCAGTATTTACACATACAGTGATATGAAAAGTACTGACCTCATCATTCAGCTGTGTTCTTGACTGCTTTGCAGTAACT
>NW_024643033.1:0-375 GCF_008729295.1 Plectropomus leopardus
GATTTTAGGTGTGAGGCTCGGACCTTTGCTGGGAGGACATTTTAGTACCTGGACCTCTGTGAGTTTTAGTAGAATAGGTCCTCCAGCTGGTGATGCTGTTCTACAGTATATTTGTCATGTTCAATGTCTGACAGAAAATAAATATTTAAACCAAAATTAACCTGATGATATCTTCATATCTCACTGAGGAGTCAAAGGAACCTTTAAACTCCACAGAAATACTGATCTGATGGATATCGTGATAAATATCGATATCGACTGATATGAAAAAAAAAATATCGTGATAAGACTTTATTCCATATCGCCCAGCCCTAACACAAAGAGACTCAAAATGCACACAAAGAGTGCAAAGATGTCTACAAAAAGACACTTAAC
>NW_024643034.1:0-251 GCF_008729295.1 Plectropomus leopardus
GGTGAAATTCTTGGACCGGCGCAAGACGGACGAAAGCGAAAGCATTTACCAAGAATGTTTTCATTAATCAAGAACGAAAGTCGGAGGTTCGAAGACGATCAGATACCGTCGTAGTTCCGACCCTAAACGATGCCAACTAGCGATCCGGCGGCGTTATTCCCATGACCCGCCGGGCAGCGTCCGGGAAACCAAAGTCTTTGGGTCCCGGGGGGGAGTATGGTTGCAAAGCTGAAACTTAAAGGAATTGACGG
>NW_024643035.1:0-216 GCF_008729295.1 Plectropomus leopardus
GCAAGCCCTGCCTGCCATTGTAAACAGTGACAATGTAACTTTTCAGTCAGCTTTATCTAGTTTCAAAATGACACAATGCACTCTAAAACTAACTTAAAAAAATAAAACAGAAAATTATAAGACCCTTTTTTGAGGTTGATAAAATAAAGTGCAAACAAAACTCTCAAATCCGAGACCATGGTTCTCAGCCGGAAAAGGGTGGCGTGCCCCCTCTGG
>NW_024643036.1:0-212 GCF_008729295.1 Plectropomus leopardus
ATCTCTTTCTCTATCTGACGCCAGGGTGTGACAGCCTTCTCATTACACCAAATTGCCAATTGCTTTACTTGAAATGACGAGTGGTATAATTCAAAGTCAGGTACTGCCAAGCCTCCAGAGTGTTTTGGTCGCTGTAACGTGTGTAGGCGAATACAAGCTCTTTTGTCATTCCATTTGAATTTAGTGGCCAGGGACTGTGGTTCATAAAAGTA
>NW_024643037.1:0-449 GCF_008729295.1 Plectropomus leopardus
TGTGTGATGAAGGATTTGAGCAATTTACATTGGTGTTGATATACTCCATTTCATTCATTTATCTTATTTTTTGTGTGATGAAGGATTTGTGCAATTTATATTGGTGTTTACTATATTTCTTTTATTTATCTTATTTTTTGTGTGATGAAGGATTTGTGCAATTTACATTGGTGTTTACTATATTTCTTTTATTTATCTTATTTTTTGTGTGATGAAGGATTTGAGCAATTTACATTGGTGTTGATATACTCCATTTCATTCATTTATCTTATTTTTTGTGTGATGAAGGATGTGTGCAATTCAGATTGATGTGTGCATACTATATTTCTTTCATTTATATTTTTTTGTGATGTAGGATTTGTGCGAATGACATTTGTTTTACATACTCTTTCATTTATTTATGTTATTGTGTTATCTATATTCTTGTAAACTTTTGTATTCAATAATAT
>NW_024643038.1:0-208 GCF_008729295.1 Plectropomus leopardus
TGTGTGATGAAGGATTTGAGCAATTTACATTGGTGTTGATATACTCCATTTCATTCATTTATCTTATTTTTTTGTGTGATGAAGGATGTGTGCAATTCAGATTGATGTGTACATACTATATTTCTTTCATTTATCTTTTTTTGTGATGTAGGATTTGTGCAAATGACATTTGTTTTACATACTCTTTCATTTATTTACGTTATTGTGT
>NW_024643039.1:0-3551 GCF_008729295.1 Plectropomus leopardus
GAGCCTCTGTGTACTAAAGGCTGGGGTACGCAGTTTTGTTGCTGGTTCATCAGAGATTCCTGCAGAGATAGTTGCTATTCCAGCACTGGCAGCAAGTGCCCACACTGCAAAACAACCCAAAAAAGGAAGACGGACTCGTCAAAGAGAGTCTACCTTGAGTCCACAGCTGTTGCAACTTGAATTCAGCCAGCGCAAACTTTTGGACAACACGCTAAATAATTTTCCGGTTTCTGTCACTGAAGGTAGTTCTCATCACGTTGATGTTTGTTCAAGTGTTTGTTTTTATGATGATCCATGTGCTTGCATTCAATGCAGCTGCTCGCGATTATTTGGACAGGTATTTTGGTGGGAACTCCCCCATCGTGGATATCACTACTACACAGAATTTGTCTCTCAACGGCATCCCCCTCGCAAGATGGGTGATGTCCTCACTTAAGCATAGCAGGGGTAAGTGGGAGTGTGTCATCCATCTTTAAATACAGTCTAAGGTTGGAATAGTCTATAGCAGCGGGGAGTGGGGCAGAAGGACAGCGAGGTGTGCTAGCTAGCTAATTATTGTTTCATTCGTAGTTTAATAAAAAGAGAGAGTGTGGAGAAAGTAGCAGCTGAGAAATTGTGCAGAGTAAATCTATATAATAAAAATAGGATTAAATAAATCACTTTATGGGAAGCACCAGGCTACTGTGTAAAGCACTTGCAAATGTCTGTGGTGATCTGGTCGGAGGGGCTTAGGACAGAGAGAGGAGAGCCACACAGTATATTTTCAAACTCTTTTTTTTTTCTTCAGATAACTGCCTACCCCAGCACGTCTCTGGTTCTGAAAAAAAGAAAACCTGTAGATTACATCTAGACCAAGCACTTGTAAAAATGTGATTATAATGATAATAATGATGATGGCAAAGATCTTGGTGATGGAAGCGAGCACGTCTGCTTTGAGTTCTACTGAGGAGATGCAAAAGCTGTCCATGTGTGCATATGTGTGTATGTGACTGTGTGCTTGTGTAAGTGTGCGTGGGAGTGCAATGGGGAGTCAAATAATGCCATCCAACAATAATGATACATTTTACAGCTAAATGGACAGACGCCATTCTGCCTCACACATTCTCCAAAAGAGGCCTGTGCATATATGCTGATGTGCCTCTCTATTGATTTTGGTGAGTGTGTTTAATGCTAATATGTTGGGCATCACCACAGAGCAGTAGCATTGTTCAAGATGTTTTGGATACAAATCTGCTTTAGCTTAGCTTAGCATAAGGACTGAAAACAGGATGGCAGCTAACCGGGCTCTGTCTAAAAGTAAGAAATCTGTCGACCTACATCTCTAAAACCAAGGTGTGATTTGGTCACAGGGATTCCAAGAAACATAATCCATCTTAAAATCATTACAAAGATCTATCAGTCACTGGCAAAAGAATCTGTTCAGAAAATCTCCAGATAACTTTATACTTTAAAAAATACTGCAACTTTTCCTTGAAAAAAACATTTTCTTCACTTCTACCTCTCTATCTTTATTCCTACACATAGAAATTTGTCTGTCATTTTGACATCTTGGATTCGTGCTGCACATCATGCCCTCACAACTTTGTGAGACTGCCATTACCCGCTTTGCCTCTCCGCCTGTCAGACATCCTGATTCTGTCTGCTGCTTGTGTGAATCACATCACAGAAACTCTTTGCATCTCCTTCCTCTAGACCTGAGCCAAAGATGTCATAGTTAGGGTCGGGGCAATATTTGCAAGTCAGGATTGTGGTCAGAATCAGAACGAATGTATGAATGAATGACTACGGGGTCAAAATAAAATAAATTGCCCACACACTGCAATAAAACGCTGTGCTTGAGGTACTTTAAGTCTCTGCACACAGAGCATAAGAAACACAGGGGGCCTTAAATAAAAACACTATCTGAAATGTGACAGTACATTTTCCACAGCCAGGATATCAGTGAAATATGCCCACTTACAGTTCCCCATAAGTGCAACACAAAAGGTCTCCTGGGTGGGATTTTGGAGACAAACATTCAACGCACACCATAGTCAACTGTTTCACAGCATCAAGAAGGAGGTTTGAAAAAAATTTAGGTACTATTAGGCAACAACAATTCTCTGTAACTCTAACTGTATGTCTGACTCCATTTTTTCTTATTCCCCTGTCAACTGACACAATCTGTCTGTCACACTCACACGCACACACACACACACACACACACACACACACACACACACACACACACACACACACACACACACACACACACACACACACATCCAGTGACCAGTGGAACATGAATTAGAAAGAAAGAAGCAGCTGTAAATTGATTTCGGAGCCGGTGTTTTATAGCTCTGTCTTACCAACACACACACACACACACACACACACACACACACACAGATATATATGGGTTAAAGGTCATGACAAAGCCAATTGCTAAGGGGCCGTGATATCTGGCATGTGTCTGTGTGTGTGAGTGTGTGTGTCTAGGGAGATGGGGGTGAGCGATGTGTTACACAGATAGATTAAGGAGAGAAAACTGATGGGTGTCAGCTTCCCTTGACCTCTTCCAGATCCCTCCATCATGCCTGCTTTCTTTCATCTGTCTGCTTCTCTCTGTCTCCACCAAAGTCAATCTGACGTCATCAGGGCTGGGCAAAAAAACTACGATACCAGTTCAAATACCAGCACCCTTTAAGTGACACATATGCCAACACTTTCCTTCTACCTCATTCAATACCCATCATGTGAAATGAAGCATTTATTCAACTACTTACTATTACTATTACTACTATTACTAATCACTATTTACTTTTGAACATTTGGAGGCATTTTGTTATGCTGAACTTCCACCTCCATCAAATACATGGCACACACATCTACCACTCCACAGACAGTATGGGCTCTAGCTGCTGTGGTAGTGGGCCAATCACAAGTCGCATTAAATTGAAGAGGACTTGCAATGGTTTGCCGTGAGCAAAACCATACAAATAGTTATTTTTTTCTATATCTTGATACGAAATAGATCAGATGCAGCTATCATTTGATTAGAGAGGTTCCAATATGAGTTGTTACTGGGTTATTTTGGTCCATCCATCCATTGGCCCTCTATGCATTAGAAAGAAAACAGAGATGAAGTAAGCTTTTGCTCAAGAGGTAGAACACTTACAACGATTCGAATGCTTTGTGCCAGACGTAATGAGGACTGTGTGAAACAATAGCGGCCGGATCTCCTATTACAGTAAAACAGAAAACTGAAACATGTTTCTGAAAACATTTGAGCTGAGAAATATACAACACAGTAACAGAATCTTGGTTTGAATTTGGTATATGGTTTTAATGTTCGATCTCGGTTTCTTCAGCCTTGGATTTTGCTGTGCAGGAAGCAGTGTGTTGCCCACTTCCTGTATACTAACTCTCCCCATTACAGCAAAACAGGGCGTTAAGTTGTTTCTGAAAATGTTTTCAGTGAGAAATAGGCAGTGCAGTAACTTAACCTTGATTTATACTTATTCAGCACTGCCTAGTTTTAAAATTTCGGTCCGGGTTTGAAAGAGAGAGAG
>NW_024643040.1:0-204 GCF_008729295.1 Plectropomus leopardus
CATTCAGGAGAAAATTAAATCTTAAATTGTGACAGTGTTAAGACATGTCATTACTTTAATCAATCTCATAATCTGTACCGTTTATTCTGTATACATTGATCTTGTTCTCTCATGAAATAATATCCACAGACAACGACTTGGCGATAAATGAGGATAATTTATTTAGACTAATAAAATGATGAGTAAATAGATGAAATAGTATGA
>NW_024643041.1:0-468 GCF_008729295.1 Plectropomus leopardus
ATATGATGGAAAAGGTGTTCTTTGGTCAATAACTGTCATACAGTTATTGACCAAAGAACACCTTTTCCATCATATTAATCCATTTTCACATGTTTCTGGCACATCAATGTGTTTCTCAATAACTGCGGGCGAATCGGATATCTTCAGTAAAAATTCATTCAAATTTCTTCTTTTTTTTTTTCCATTTTTTCATCATTTTCCCTAATTTTAATTTGTCTTCTGTGTTCCAGGTAATTCCTTTAAGAATCCCTCTTCAGCCTGAGGTGATGGACTTTTTCAAGTCCTGGTCTCTGTCTCCATCCAGTGGTTCTCATGAGATACTGCCAAAGTAAGACTGAAATATAAATTTTAACCTATACACTTCCATGAGACACTTTTTGGTCAAATGATTGTTTTAAATTATAAGAATTTAATTTATCAAGAAGTGTTTTACAGGGTGGGGAAAATGTAAAATTCTCTGTTGCTAAT
>NW_024643042.1:0-214 GCF_008729295.1 Plectropomus leopardus
TATATTTCTAAGGGGGTACATCACTGAAAAAAGTTTGAGAACCACTGCATTAGGCAGTATGAAATATTCTAATCACTTTAGGGTCGGCATTTGACATCCTTCCAAGGGCACCACAAATATCCAGAAATGGACTAGTCCATACATACAGTGTTTGTGTATGTATGGATTAGTCAAACCATTTAACACTCTGATGTACTATTGTAGTGAGACAAGC
>NW_024643043.1:0-309 GCF_008729295.1 Plectropomus leopardus
CTTTCTTACAGTGTGACTTTAAAACCAGTCGGATTCACTCAGCTCCTCCGACGTTCATGCTAATTAAACTCCTTCATACTTTTTTCAGGTATTGATAGTGTTTTACCATCTTCTACCAAATTCAAGCAAGCAACGCAGTGTAGCGTCAGCTTTTCAGCAAGTTTAAACATAATCTACTAGATTAGCATCGTTCAAAATTTAATGACATTCATCGCTATTTAACACTTTTTTTAAGGTATTCTTACTACTTCACGTTCAAGTCATTCGAGCAAGCATTTCAGTTCATTCACACCCGCAATTTCACCCTGT
>NW_024643044.1:0-245 GCF_008729295.1 Plectropomus leopardus
TGTACATAGAGGAAATAAGGTATGTACACATAATAATAAGTAAGTAATAGAATAGTATGTACACAAAAGATGGATGATCATGTCTGACCCTGGACGTCATTATTAACAGGTGCAGTGATTTCATCAGTTAGCATGAATGTGAATTAATAATTTTAATTTAATTGTGGAATTTGGGGAATACTTTCTTTGTTTCAAGAGCATCGCCCACTATTCTACTACACCCAATCAACTGCGAGTAAAATACA
>NW_024643045.1:0-400 GCF_008729295.1 Plectropomus leopardus
TGTACATAGAGGAAATAAGGTATGTACACATAATAATAAGTAAGTAATAGAATAGTATGTACACAAAAGATGGATTAGAGAATAACCAAGATTCTGTTAAAGCGTTGCCCATTTCTCATATCAAATGTTGTCAGAAACATGTCAGAAACATGTTTTAGCTTACCATTTAACTAGAGTAAAAGATCTGGCCAACCGTCATTGTTTCCAACGGACCAGTCCACATGATGTCCCCCACCAGCAGGAGCATTCATTGGTCTGGAAGGGAGAGCTGCATTCTGGTAGTTGTAGGTTTCCTAGCTATTAAGCAAAAGCATACTTTTTCTCTGTTTTCTCTGATCATTTTCAATTTCAAAAGTATTTGCGTCTCTCTACTGCTTTCATTCTAAGTAGCATTAAAAAG
>NW_024643046.1:0-444 GCF_008729295.1 Plectropomus leopardus
TAAGCCAAAGTACAGTGTGGCGAAAAAAGCCATACTATAGCTCAGGTAAAAATGCTCAAAAAAGTCATCTCTCCAAATGCTGAAAAAAGTCCTAGTACAGGATGTTTAGGCAGTTTATAGTACATTCTGTTGAATAAACTGTCCAAAAAGTCAATATTTTGAGTGTTTTAAGCCAAAGTACAGTATGGCGAAAAAAGCCATACTATAGCTCAGGTAAAAATTCTCAAAAAAGTCATCTCTCCAAATGCTGAAAAAAGTCCTAGTACAGCATGTTTAGGCATTTTATAGTACATTCTGTTGAATACACTGTCCAAAAAGTCAATATTTTGAGTGTTTTAAGCCAAAGTACAGTCTGGCAAAAAAAAGCCATACTATAGCTCAGGTAAAAATGCTCAAAAACGTCATCTCTCCAAATGCTGAAAAAAGCCATAATACATCATGTTG
>NW_024643047.1:0-609 GCF_008729295.1 Plectropomus leopardus
AATGTCAAATTTTGAAATGTGAAAATCGCTAAAAACAGCATATTATAGCTTGTAGAGATGTGTCTTATTATACAAAGTGGGAATAAAAGCAGAAAAAGGCATAAAACTTCATAATTTAGCATGTTGAAAAACTGGCCAAAAAGGCAATAGTATACTATGTCAATTAATGTCAAATTTTAACATGTTGTGAAAATAGCTAAAAACGACATATTATAGCTTGTACAGAGGTGTCATATCAAAAAAGTGAAAATGAAGGCCAAAAAAGGCCAAAAACATCACAATTTAGCATGTCGCTAAAATGGCCAAAAAGGCAATAGTATAGTATGTTGAAAAATGGCTAGTTTTTGCATGTCGTGAAAATGGCTGAAAACAACATATTATAGCTTGTAGAGAGGTGTCATATTATAGAAAGTGGAAATAAAAGCAGAAAAAGGCATAAAACTTAATAATTTAGCATGTCGAAAACCTGGCCAAAAAGGCAATAGTATAGCATGTCGAAAAACGTCAAATTTTGACATGTCGTGAAAATGGCTAAAAACAACATATTACAGCTTGTAGAGATGTGTCATATTAGACAAAGTGGAAATGATAGAAAAAGGCATAAAACTT
>NW_024643048.1:0-780 GCF_008729295.1 Plectropomus leopardus
TAATTAAATTTGAAAAAAAAATTAATTAGTTGGTTAGTTAAAACAGCAGCTTCTACCACAGAGGGACACAGAGGGAGACAGATGGACACAGAGAGACACAGAGGGACGGACAGACAGAGACAGAATAAGACTGTTTACCTCTGGGTTGACATAGTGTCTCCTGATCACGTGCCACAGTCTGCATGTAATGAGCATGTGCAGCAGCGAGCTCGCGATGAACACGATGAAACCGTTTTTATGAACATCTGCAGAAACAAACACGTCTTCAGCACTTTCAGATAAGGTTCATCATAATTTCCAACATGACTTTTCTATGATTTCTCCACGACAAAATTTCAATACCAAACATTTTTTTACTGCAGGTCTTTAGAGACAAAAAATGGAAATTTTGTTTTGTCTCTTCAGATTTTTGGCAGTTTTTAAAGACAAGAAAAATACAATTTTTTTCGTTCATTTTTATGTAACTTTAAAAAGGAAAAAAAAGCTTTTTTTTGGTGATCATTAATAACATATTTTGGCCTTTTTTTCCTTTAAATTTTTTTCGGTTATTTTTAAAGAAAAAAAATGTAAACTTTATTCTTGTTGATTATTTTTTCTTAGATTTTGAACATATTTTTTCTATAATAATGTTGGCAATTTTTTCTGATCTTTTAATTAAAAAAAATTCTGTAAACATTTTGGGTGATTTTTAACCAACCTTCATGTTAAAGAAACAAACTGGGTGATTTTTCGATGACTTTTCCAAAACTTTCAGGGTGTGTTTGATTTACTGAAACCTTT
>NW_024643049.1:0-220 GCF_008729295.1 Plectropomus leopardus
TGCAGTGTACCTGCACCTGTATTGGTAGATAGAGATGTCATTCTCCTGCATATTTGCACTATTTATAATGCTGTAACGAAACTCAGGATTGTTACTACAGTGCTCTTGAACTGAGTTGTAGTTTAGACTGTTTTAACATGTTTCTTTAAACCAGGATGTTTTTAGGATCTGTCTGCATCTTTTTGTTCATGTGCAGTGTACCTGCACCTGTATTGGTAGA
>NW_024643050.1:0-3218 GCF_008729295.1 Plectropomus leopardus
CTGATTGGCTGTGAGATATGAGCTGATTGGCTGTGAGATCTGAGCTGGGATTGGTTATGAGATCTGGTGAACTTTACCGTCTGCTGTGGTAGAGGGGGGGTTGTCGGGTTGGTTCGATTGGCCTGATTGATCAGCAGATGGTGCTGCAACAAATGAAATGTGATTAATACAAAACCCTTTTTGTCCTGATATAACTCCAGTTCTGTGAGAGAGAGCCACAAATCTGTTTGGATAGGCTTTCATCATTTCTGCTTTTCTCTTGATGACTTCTTTTTATAAATTCCGAATTATTTAAGTCTTCAACCACTTTATCTCTTGAATTTTACACCTTTGCCATCAACCTGCTCCTTCTATTCCTCAGAGTCTTAAGCTTGTGGGGTCTTTTAGCCATTTAATTATTCATCTTTACATGTTCCCCATGCTGACTTTTAATTTCTTAATCTTCTTCTATCTTCAGTATCAATCTCTAAAAGTTTTCATATTCTTTGATGAAAATTTCATGAACTCTGAACTCAACTCTAAAAACGTTATGAAATAGAGACCTCATGGACTCCCTTTCACTTCAGAACTTCTCTGGAAATTTTAAAAATTGACCAGTGCTGCTGTCCTGTCAGTCACTGATTCAGTTTACCTTCAGTGGAGGTGGAAGTTTCTGGACTTTGCTCCTCAGGTTCTGACGTTGCAGAGTCGTCCTGCTCCACATTCTCAGAGACAGGAGTTTCTGGACTGTGCTGCTCTGGTCCATCAATATCTGATGTTACAGGCTCGTCCTCAACCTTGTCTTCATCGTTAGTGTTGTTGTCATGGTCACTGTTGTTGGGGTCACTGTTGTCAGAGTCATCCTCTGAGTCATTGTTGTTGGTGTGATTGTCAGAGTCGTTGCTGTCGAGGTCACTGTTAGAATCATTGCTGTCAGGGTCATTGTTGTCAGGATCACTGTCACTGTCGGGGTCATTGTTTTCAGGATCACTGTCACTGTCGGGGTCATTGTTTTCAGGATCACTGTCACTGTCGGGGTCATTGTTTTCAGGATCACTGTCACTGTCAGGGTCATTGTTGTCAGGATCACTGTCACTGTCAGGGTCATTGTTGTCAGGATCACTGTCACTGTCAGGGTCATTGTTGGAGTCATTGCTGTCGGGGTCATTGTTGTCAGGGTCACTGTCACTGTCAGAGTCCTTGTTGTCAGAGTCCTTGTTGTCAGAGTCCTTGTTGTCAGAGTCCTTGTTGTCAGAGTCCTTGTTGTCGGGGTCATTGTTGTCGGGGTCATTGTTGTCGGGGTCATTGTTGTCAGAGTCATTGCTGTCAGAGTCCTTGTTGTCGGGGTCATTGTTGTCGGGGTCATTGTTGGCGGGGTCATTGTTGTCAGAGTCATTGCTGTCAGCATCACTATTGTCCTGATCTTTGAGCTCAGTTTCGGTGTCGTCACCATCAGCCTGGCTGGTTTTGTCCTTGTCCTCATTATTGTTTGTGTCTTCATCTTTTTCTTTGGTTTTGTCCTCCTTTGAGGTCACGTCCTCATCCTTGTTCTCGATAAACTCCTCACTCCCTGCATCTGGCTCCTCCTCTTTGCTGTTGGCATCATTATCTTGAGCATCAGAGTCTGCGCCTTCATCAGTATTTTGGTTTTCATCATCCTGGCTGTCGCCATTGTTATCTGCAGCGTCAGAGCCTGAGTCCATGTTACTTGAGTTGATGTCACTTTCAGCTGCATTGTTGTTAGTATCTGAGGATTAAAGATGTTGCACACTCATTAATTAATCATTATCATGTCTCTGATAAATGTCAGCATAATGAATCTTTGGTGTGTCTTTGTCAGAATAGTTGTCAGTTATTGATGACACAGATGTGGGTCAATGAGCCACATGATTTAGTAATATACTCAGTTAGCGGCAGCGGTACTGCAAGCAGCTGGCAAGTATAAAGTAGAATCATGTGGGTGGGTGTGGGGATACTCATGAGCCCCCTGGCTGAGTACAGCTGTGTTGGATTTTTCCCCAGGGAATGAGAGGGTTCCTCCATTGTGGAGGCAGCCGCTAAAACTTATGGTCAGCATGTTATTGGTGCCTGTTGTGGTGGCCAACTAAGAATCTGCTGGTGGACATCAGTGGTGAAGGAGGCCGTCAGGCCGAAGAAGGCGATTACCAGGATTTATTGGCCCAGGAGACCATCCTGAAGCAGCAGGCAGGTACCTGTTGGCTAGAAGAGCTGCAGCTGAGGTGGTCACCAAAGCAAAAACTCTGGTGTAAGAGGAGTTCAGGGAGACCATGGAGGAGGACTTATGGTTAGCATCAACGAAGTTTTGGCAACAGCAGGGCTTGTCTCAGGCTGTTTTCAGCAGGGAGGAGACCCGCTGGCCCGACCCAGGGATGTTGTCGAGTGCTGAATAGAACACTTTGAGGAACTCCGGAACCCCGCAGTCACGTCCTCTGAGGAGGCAGAGTCTGAGGACTGGGGGAACCTTCGTCCATATCTGTGGCAGAGGTCACTGAGACCGTCAAACAGCTCCTCGGTAGCAAGGAACCAGGTGTGGATGAGAGTCACCCTAAGATGCCAAATGACATTGTAGGGCTGTATTGGCTGACACCCTGTTTCAATGTGGCGTGGAGGTTGGGTACGCTGCCTGTGGAGTGGCAGAGCAGAGTGGTAGTTCCCATTTTCAAAAAAGGGAACTGGAGATTGTGCTCTGAATATCAGGGTGTCACACTGCTCAGCCTCCCGAAAGTTTACCCCAGGATGCTGGAAATGAGGCTCCGACTGATTGTCGAACCCCGGATTCAGGGTCATCCATGACCAGGTCCCATCCTGGTCATGGAATAGTGGACCAGCTCTTTACCCTGCAGGGCTGCTGGAGGGGTTGTGGGAGTTTGACTATCCAGTCTCCTTGTGTTTTGTGGACTTGGAGAAAACTAATGACTACATCCCCTGGGGAGTCATGTGGGGGTACTGTGGGAACAGGAGGCAACGGGATTGTTGCTGGGAACCATCCAGGCTTTGTATGTCCAAAGCTTTGCCCGCATATTCACAGTTAAGTCAAACATGTTCTCAGGGGGTAGTGACGTCCCCTGGGTTGTACCTAGTCACAGATTGTGTTTGTGATATTCATGGGAAGGATCTCAAAGTGCAGCCAGGAGGAGGAAGGTTTGGACAACCCCTAGTTCCTCCTGTCAGAACTTTTCTGTCCAACTGGTAGTTTTCCCCGGGGCACAGTCAGAACA
>NW_024643051.1:0-432 GCF_008729295.1 Plectropomus leopardus
AGAGAGAGAGAGAGAGAGAGAGAGAGAGAGAGAAAGACAGGGTTAGAGAAATGCTTTGAGGAGTAATGGTTGCTTGGAGACCGTTGTCAAGGAGACGATGAGTCCTAGAGTCCTTTGGCATCTTAAATGTCCTATATTTATGTTGATTTTCCGCAAGACCAGCTTTTTGTTTTGTTTTGCCCCCCCCCCCCAGCAGGTGAATGAGACAGATGGCGATAATGAAAAGGTGAACTCTTCAAATGGAGACAGGCTGGCTTTTATACAACATGTGATGAAAAATGCCACACAAAGGATTTTATCAGCCTTAAACAGGTCAGATAGCTGTCAGATAATAGCATACATTCGACAGCTGCACAGACGCCCTGCAGGAAACCGAGAGAAAGAAGACAATATGATACAATTTGTTTTTGTGACACCCTATCCGTCTCTCAA
>NW_024643052.1:0-383 GCF_008729295.1 Plectropomus leopardus
GGGGGGGGGTGCATGTCATATTACAATAACGGTAGGTGTGAAATTATTAATTGCTCTCTATGATGATGTTGAGGGAGATGATAACAGTCTCATGCATATGTTGATAGGGAGGAGTCCAAAGGCAAGATCACAGCATCGGCGCAACCAGGAGCAGACCACGATCAGGGCGAGCGGGGGGGCACAGTATCAGTACAGCCACAGCACAAGCACAACCAAAGGCAGGGTCGCAGCATCAGCACAGCTATCACCACGGTCAGGCACAGTCAAGGTTACGGCCAGGATCCGGGAAAACTAGGAAACAAGGGAGCAGGAACGCTCCCGAGAGGCAACGGGATTAGCGTAGTGCAGTTCAACAGACCCAGGCTTCTTAATCGTGAGACCCT
>NW_024643053.1:0-398 GCF_008729295.1 Plectropomus leopardus
TTCAGTTCATGAAAGTTAATTGTAACATTTTGGTTGAGTAAAAGAGTGCATTTTTGAGTTGTACTAAAAGACCTTGCGCCGATGCCGTGATTGTGCTTGACACAACCTTCTACTGCCATTATTATGGGCCACGCCTCCACTATCAATATATGCATAGGATTGTTATCAAAACCCACAACATTTGCACATAACATCACATGCTATCTTGGAGTGCATTTGGTAATTTTACACCTATCGTTAATGTGATATGACATGCGCTTCTTTCTATTGCTGTGCATCTCTCTACCTCTCCCCCCCTCTCTTCCCCTCTTTCTTTCTCTTTTTGTCATAATTGTAATACAGTTGTTATTTACAACATCTATTGCACGTCTGTCCGTCCTGGAAGAGGGATCCCTCAT
>NW_024643054.1:0-252 GCF_008729295.1 Plectropomus leopardus
GTATATTGAAAATAGTCCTTATTTTTTAGAGTTACTAAAAAAAAAAAAAACAGTTTATAGTGTCACATAGGAAAAGAAACATGTTGAGGATGTACCTTAAAATGACTTAAAATTCACCCGCTCCCCAATATGCATCTCCCTTGAAAAGTCTGGTGCTTAGTGAGTCTTCCACCACAGCAGCATGCCTCCTCAAAGCTCGGGACTGCTTCCATGTTGTATATCATCAGCACATTGGTCACATGATCACAGCTT
>NW_024643055.1:0-578 GCF_008729295.1 Plectropomus leopardus
CGCTGCTGCTCTGCTGCCTCATCAGTTTGACTTTGTGTTTTAAAGCGTTTCTTAGAAATCTGACATAAAATATAAACAATCATCAAACAATCAAAAACCAGTTTTCTGTCCATCACCAACTCGCCAGCAGCTCGTTTTTTCTGTCAGTCACGTTGTTTTGAAGGTAAACACAGAAGAAGACGGTCAGAGCCTCTCCAGCTCTCAGTGCGTCTCCGTCCTCAGACGGTGATTTATGTCTCGGCTTAACGGCGTCCAGATGCAGCGTTTTCTGCGTTTGCTCTGCTGGTTGTTGGTGTGGAGGCTCCAGGCAGTCTGCAGCAGGAGGCTGTCAGCTCCGACGAGCTCTGTGTGGATGCTTTTTGTTTTGAAATAAGTGCAGCAGAAACAGGGTTTATAGAGATGACTCTCAAAAGTCACAGAAATTTTAAAAAAATGATTTAAAAAAATGTCGTCCTATAAGAACAAACTGAAATTCAGATTTGCAGGTTTAAACATCGAATTGGCTTTGTTGTTTTTGTGTATAAGAGAAATTATAAAAGAAAAGAAAAAAACTGTTACAGATTTTAAAAAATAATTAA
>NW_024643056.1:0-381 GCF_008729295.1 Plectropomus leopardus
TGCAGAGTCGTGTCAGCCACGACAGCCCCACAACATCCAGGGCCCTGAGGAACTCTGGGCGGACCTCGTCCACCCCCGGGGCCCTGCCACCGAGGAGCTTTTTGACCACCTCGGTAACCTCAGCCCCAGAGATAGAGGAGCCCACCCCCGGGTCCCCAGACCCTGCTTCCCCAACGGAAGGCGTGTCGGTGGGATTGAGGAGGTCTTCGAAGTGTTCCTTCCACCGATCCACAACATCCCGAGTCGAGGTCAGCAGCCCCCCGTCGCCACCATACACAGTGTTGACGGCGTTACTGTTTCCCCCTCCTGAGACGCCGGATGGTGGTCCAGAACCTCTCCGAAGCCGCCCGGAAGTCGTTTTCCATGGCCTCGCCGAACTCC
>NW_024643057.1:0-203 GCF_008729295.1 Plectropomus leopardus
TTAGTATAGCCTGTTGAAAAAATGGTCTAAAAAGTCAATATTTTGAGCGTTTAAGCCAAAGTTTCGTATGGAGAAAAACGCCATACTATAGCTCAGGGAAAAGTGGTCAAAAAGTAATCTCTCCAAATACTGAAAAAAGTCATAGAACAGCATTTTGAGGCTATTTTTAGTATAGCCTGTTGAAAAAATGGTCTAAAAAGTCA
>NW_024643058.1:0-211 GCF_008729295.1 Plectropomus leopardus
CATGCTGTTCCTTGACTTTTTTCAGCGTTTCGAAAGATCACTTTTTTCACTTTTTTTCCCTGAGCTATAGTATGGCGTTTTTCTCCATACTAAACTTTGGCCTCAAACGCACAAAATGTTGACGTTTTAGACCATTTTTTCAACAGATTACACTATAAACAGCTCGAACATGCTGTTTATAGTGTAATCTGTTGAAAAAATGGTCTAAAAC
>NW_024643059.1:0-225 GCF_008729295.1 Plectropomus leopardus
CAAACATGCTGTTCCTTGACTTTTTTCAGCGTTTCGAAAG
The DNA here is from genome assembly GCF_008729295.1 of Plectropomus leopardus. Lineage (NCBI taxonomy): Eukaryota > Metazoa > Chordata > Actinopteri > Perciformes > Serranidae > Plectropomus > Plectropomus leopardus. The sequence continues at coordinate 41 of NW_024643059.1, forward strand.
ATCACTTCTTTGACCTTTTTTCCCTGAGCCATAGTATGGCGTTTTTCTCCATACTAAACTTTGGCCTCAAACCCTCAAAATATTCACGTTTTAGACCATTTTTTCAACAGATTACACTATAAACAGCTCGAACATGCTGTTCTATGACTTTTTCAGTATTTGGAGATTACTTTTTGACCATTTTT
>NW_024643060.1:0-370 GCF_008729295.1 Plectropomus leopardus
GTAAAAAGTCAATATTTTGAGTGTTTCAGGCCAAAGATTAGTATGGAAAAAACGCCAGACTATAGCTTAGGGAAAAAAGGTCAAAAAAGTGATCTTTCGAAACACTGAAAAAAGTCACAGAACAGCATGTTGAGGCTGTTTATAGTATAGCCTGTTGAAAAACATGGTCGAAAAAGTCAATATTTTTAGCATTTCAGGCCAAAGTTTAGTATGGAGAAAAACGCCATACTATAGGTCAGGGAAAAATGGTCAAAAAAGTAATCCTTTGAAACGCTGAAAAAAGTCATAGAACAACATGTTGATGCTGTTTATAGCATGGCCTGTTGAAAAAAAGGTCTAAAAAGTCAATATTTTGAGCGTTTCAGGCCAA
>NW_024643061.1:0-3856 GCF_008729295.1 Plectropomus leopardus
AGGCAGTTTTCTTTTAACTTTTTACTAGTTTGTTGCTAATATTTAGGCCTCTTCTTGTTAACTTGCTGACTGATTTCCTTAAATGTTTTTTTAAAGAAATCAAGCTGCTCAGGTTTCAGAGGATTAAAACATAAACCAAAGATTAGCAAATCACCATCAAATTTACCAACCACTGTTTTGATGACTGTCTTTCTCATGTCTGCATCACAGACTGAGAAAATAATGGACTACTGTGACGTCAGTTATTGGATTGTGTTCAGTTCAGTTCAAAGATTCACACTCAGTGTTTGTGCAGTCTGTTGACTTTTTTCTAAGTTAAATACAAATAAAGTCATAATTTAAAATGAATAAAGCTTGTGGTTGCATATATGAACTAAAACACAATAAACATTAAAGTAAAAAAAAGAGTTTCTATATGACTGTTGTGATGAATATGTTTACATGCACAAAATATTTCAGTTTTTGCCCTTATTTAAAAAAAAAACAACAGTTTCCCTGCTTAGCTGCTTACATGGATAATGAAATGAGTATTTTCTGATATTCCTATTATGTCATTATGTGCAGTTGTGTTTACTCTGATTAACGTGTCCTGGCATGTTGTTTATCGCATCAAAATATGGAAAAGTGGAACGGCTTTTGCTCGTACCAGACGTTTTCCACTGTTGGCAGACTCGATCGATGAAGAAAACAGAGCTTCCCTCTTTTATTCCTTCAGCCTGTCAGGTTTTTTCAGTTCAGGACCAAAATCCAAACACCAAACAGAACTTTATCAAAAAAAAGCTGCACCAAAAGACAAAAACTAATAGCCAACAAAACTGGGCAGCACGCTGAAGCAAAACAGAGAACAAATGAAAAAAAAAACAACTAAACTTTAACAAACCAATAATCGAGGAAGACGAGGCAATCCAAGGAGGAGCAGAGCAGAGATAACAAACGACAGGTGACAGCACGACTGACGGGAACAGGTGAGACAAATCAGGGCGGGAAAACAAACAAAGGCAGGAAGTAAAACTGGTCATGACACATGAGGAGTCATCCTACAAAATAAAACAGGAAACAAACCTAAACATGAATGAATAAGGTGAGGCAGTAGGTGGGTTTCCATTACAGATTTGTGCAAAATAAATTTTTGAAATGTCGATAAAAGACAATTGGAGTTTCCACTGAGTGACGTTACACGACTTCTCCTCTGGTGAAAACATTGAAAGAAGCATGGCGTTGGATGTTTAAAACATTAGCAGGTTTATTTCTATCGCAGCCACCGCATGAGCCCACATTGTTTCCAACTGAAGGCGACGTGGGCGTGTTATGTGACCGATAATGAAAAGGCGAGCCCCTTATACCTGGGAGCGGCCACATTGAGGGATTTCTGGGAGCTGATAGTCTACGTTTCACAGAGGAATTATGAATTCAAAACTTCCAGATGATCCGCTCAACTTTTGAAGAGTTATGTGATGTAATAGCAGCTCTTGTAGCTCCTGCTGCATCATAAAGGAGCCAGTTCCTACCAACAAGCATAACCATAGCATCATGTGACCTAGAAAAACCCAAAATGTGTTTACATTGGAATTTTTGCAAAATACAACTTTTTCTTATCGCCTGAAATAACATCTCAAGCAAGCGTTAAAACTTTTTTTACTCTAAGTGGGAGTTTTTGAAAATTGATGTGTTTCCATTAGGCGTAGTTACACGATTTGAGGGTTAATGGAAACCTGCCCAAAGAAACAACACAAACAGAAAACCTAAAATTGAGATATCAAAAGTCCTAAAAATAATGAGGAACCAGGATCACAACACAACCACCGTCTTCAAAGTGACTCTGAACTTACTAAAACTCTCCACTCAAACCCAGAACACGGTAATAATGACCAAATAAAAATAATAAAGTCTCCTCAGAATAAAAACTTCCCTGAGTTCGGCCCTCATACTTCAGACCGTCACTCTGAACACAAAGCGTCTGTCCTACATCAATACCCGATTCTCTTTTGTCTGCCATCATGTCAGGTATTTCCGCCCGTAATCTGTTTGATAGCGACGATTTCAGAGATCAAAACATGCGCCTGCAGACATCGTCTCCGCTGCTTCCTCGAAACGCTCGGCCCTTTCACGCCTCAGTGAGCCAGAAAGGCCTTCAGGACGGACGCACATCAGCGCAGCAAAGTCCCCTATAGAAGCTCAGCGACACTCACATCAGGAGACCGCGAGTCCATGAGTTGGTTGTTTGTGTGTTAGAGCAGCCAGAGATGGACTGCAGTTCAAAGTGCGACGTTTTATAAAAATAGTTCAGTTGTTTAAAATGTAAATCACGTTTTCTGTAGAATCAACTTTTCATCTGTTTTGATTTGAAATCTGATTTTCTGCAGTCAGTGAATTAATGCATGAACTTTACCTGCAGGAGACACGTATCATCATGATGCACTGTATCTGCACTTTAAAGATGTTTTATTATAATTGTGATGTGCAATATAGGAGAATGTGAGCTACTCAGAATTAACACCATAATTGCTCTTCTGATGATTTTATGTATGTAATAAACATCAGGGGGCCTGAATCAAACTACATGTAAGGTCCAGTGTGTAGGATTAGGGGAATATATTGACAGAAATATAATAAAATATAATATAATGTAATATAATATGTATATTTTCCTTGGTGCAAAATCACCTAAAAATAAGAATTTACGTGGTTTTGTTACCAGAAAATGCAGATTTTTTGTAACGTAAAACTGCTTTTTTCAGTGTTTTCCATAGTTTTAATCACTGGATCTTCTCGTTTTGGCGAGGAAGAGACCTCTGCGTCCGATCCAGCTCCCGGTAAAAATCTCCCAATCAATGAACAGTGAAGAAATTCAAACCAGGAGACGTTTCAGCTGGTCGCAATCTGCAATACATCCGTAAATTCCCCGAAATTTTTCACCCTGGATCTTGAACTACCCAGTAAGAAAACGTAATGTAACACTGTTGTTGTGTTTACGTATTAATTTACAACATCAAATATGAGAGAAACATAATTGCATGAGGAAAACATAGTAAGTGTCTGTGAAAGCTGTGAAAGTATCTGTCAAACATTACGTTGTAATCAGATAAAAAACAAAAGTTTACCTGAAAAAACAAATACAAGAAATAATAACACAGGTCACCTCTGCTTTGTGGCAGTTAAAAAAATAGTAAGAAGTTGGTAAAATGACAAAAAAATTAAATAAAACAAGGAATAGTTTTATGAGTAAATTAACTTTCTAAGACATTTTGTGAGAAGCAGTGGTTGAGAAAGAGCGTGCGTTTCTGATTCTGAAATCAAGGATCAACTGTGTCTTTAACCTCCGACCCCTAAAAAAACACTACTCCTAGTTTGTCAACTTCAGACTCACGTTGTTGTTTTTGCACCCGTTTTCTCTCGGTGACATTATCCTGCTGATACAGGAGCTCTGTTTGGTTCCTCACACTTTTCCTCCTGAATCTGACTCAAACGAGCGTCACATTGTGTGAAAAAGGTGCCGAATAAATGCTGTTGTGTTATTTTTCTGCACTGTAAAATCTGACAAACTGATTTTAGTGAAAAAAAAAAAAAAATCTAGGAAACTAACTGCCTTGAAAAATGTACGTACATATAGCTACATCCTGATTCTTGTTTACTTTATATCTAACTGTAAAGTTTACTAAAAATGTAGTTATATTTACTTTTTGCGAAGTTGTAACTAAAAAAATGACGAGTTTAAATAAATCAAAGTGTTTGCTGTGCTTCTATAACTGTACTCTGCTTGCTGCAAACTAGTCAATCATATTTGCATTTTCTTAAACATGTTAACAAAAAAGATCTCCTAACTTCATAACTGACAAACAACTCTTTGTTGTGATTA
>NW_024643062.1:0-219 GCF_008729295.1 Plectropomus leopardus
TCTCCATACTAAACTTTGGCCTCAAACGCTCAAAATATTGACTTTTTTGACTTTTTTTTCAACAGGCTCTGCTGTAAACAGCCTGAACATGGTGTTCAATGACTTTTTTCAGTATTTGGGGAGATCACTTTTTTGACTTTTTTCCCCTGACCTATAATATGGCGTTTTTGTCCATACTAAACTTTGGCCTCAAACACTCAAAATATTGACTTTTTCGAC
>NW_024643063.1:0-369 GCF_008729295.1 Plectropomus leopardus
TGGAGAAAAACGCCATACTAAACTTTGGCCTCAAACGCTCAAAATATTGACTTTTTCGACTGTTTTTTCTACAGGCTCTGCTGTAAACAGCCTGGACATGGTGTTCAATGACTTTTTTCAGTATTTGGGGAGATCACTTTTTTGACCTTTTTTCCCTGACCTATAATATGGCGCTTTTGTCCATACTAAACTTTGGCCTCAAACACTCAAAATATTGACTTTTTAGACCTTTTTTTCAACAAATTACTCTATAAAATGCCCAAACATGCTGTTCTGTGACTTTTTTCAGCGTTTCGAAAGATCACTTTTTTGACCTTTTTTCCCTGAGCTATTGTATGGCGTTTTTCTCCATACTAAACTTTGGCCTCA
>NW_024643064.1:0-400 GCF_008729295.1 Plectropomus leopardus
CCCCTCAGCTGCAGCTCATCTCCAATCAGTGCAGTATTTAAGACACTCCAGTTCACTCACTCATTGCCAGATTGTTCCTCTGCACTATGCATGTCTTTCCAGCGTTTCTCTATCAGATCTCCCGTTGCCAACTCTGCCTGTTCCTGACCTGCTCTCCTCGCCTGACTCCCCGTGAACCTACCTGCTCTTTGTCCTCGACCACGTGTTCAGTTTCGGCGTTCCGGAAATCTGACGGCTTTACTGGTAAAGACTCCTTCGCTCGGCTAAGACGCTCCTTCTGCCTGATCCCTGTCGGTGGTGTTACATCTGCGGACGGACTTCCTGGTTACCGAACCCCTGCCTGTCCCAGACCATCCCTCTGCTCGATCCCAGTCGGCGTTCCAGCACGTGGAGACGGCTC
>NW_024643065.1:0-529 GCF_008729295.1 Plectropomus leopardus
CACTGATTGATGATGAGCTGCAGCTGAGGGGAGAGCAGGCTGCAGCACATCATCAATCAGTGCAGTATATAAGACACTCCAGGACACACACACACTGCCAGATTGTTCCTCTGCATTATGCATGTCTTTCCAGCGTTTCTCCGTCAGATCACCCGTTGCCGACTCTGCCTGTTCCTGACCTGCCCTCCTCGCCTGACTCCCCCCGGACCTACCTGCTCTTTGTCCTCGACCACGTTTCCAGTTTCGGCGTTCCAGAAAACTGACGGCTCCACTGGTAAAGACTCCTTCGCTCGGCTAAGACGATCCTCCTGCCTGACCCCTGTCGGTACTGTTGTTCCCGCGGACGGACTTCCTGGTTACCGAATCCCTGCTTGTCCCAGACCATCCCTCTGCTCGATCCCAGTTGGCGTTCCAGCATGTGGAGACGGCTCGTGGAGCTACGGGGTTTCCTCCCCGCCAGCCACTGTGGGTACAAGCTTCGTTTCTTCACTCAGTGACAAACCCAGAGACACTGCTAGTGCTCCCTGCA
>NW_024643066.1:0-373 GCF_008729295.1 Plectropomus leopardus
CTGATGAAAAACGCTCTCATGATCGCGTTCTGGGCGCTTACAGAGCCCTGAGGCGCTGGGAAAAGGCAGTTTTCAGCAAAAGACATGCACAGTGTAAATCTGCTGGTCATCCTCACTGCATGACAGTTCCTCACCAAAAAACACCTTTTCTATAATATTAATCCATTTTCACACCTTTTTTTTCATAGTGATTTGTGTCTCAGTCACTGTGGGTAAAAGAGGCAGCTCTGATGAAAAACGCTCTCATGATCGAGTTCAGGGCTTACAGAGCCCTGAGACGCTGGGAAAAGGCAGTTTTCAGCAAAAGACATGTACAGTATCTGCTTGTCGTCCTCACTGCATGACAGTTACTCACCAAAAAACCCTTTTTTTT
>NW_024643067.1:0-403 GCF_008729295.1 Plectropomus leopardus
TTTTATCTCTTGAGCCTCTTGCCCTGGCAGTCCGGCAGTCAATCAGCCACAACCCTATTACTATACATAATACCAAACACTTTATATCTTTGTATGCAGATGATGTTCTTCTTTTCCTCCATAATGTTTCTCATAGTCTTCCTCACCTTTTAAACATTTTCAAGGACTTTGGCCAGATTTCAGGATACAAAACCAATTGGGGGCAGGCTCTTACCACTGTAGCCACATTAAACATAGCAGTTGTACAGACATTTAAATATCTAGGAGTCTTAATTTTTCCTACAGTCTCAGCCACAGTGACTAACAATTATAAGAAAGCACTTGCTGATGTGGAAATTAGCCTTCAAAAGTGGAGCTCCTCATCTTTGTCTTTTCATTCCCGCATTTCAGTGATTAAAATGAA
>NW_024643068.1:0-326 GCF_008729295.1 Plectropomus leopardus
GCTGCTCAGATAAGATGGAAAAAATTACTATCAAATTATTTATTTAAATCTTTGAAACTTGGGCAGTTTGGGTTTATAAATATATATATACGTCATTATGTCCAATCCAAGGCCACATAGGCCAAACAGACTGATAGACTGATAAACAGACTGATAAACAGACTGTAAACATAATGATAGACAGACTGTAAACATAATGATAGACAGACTGATAAACAGACTGATAAACAGACTGTAAACATAATGATAAACAGACTGTAAACATAATGATAAACAGAGTGATAAACAGACTGATAAACAGACTGTAAACATAATGATAAACAGAC
>NW_024643069.1:0-439 GCF_008729295.1 Plectropomus leopardus
AAAGATACTGTAATTGTTTTACTGGCTCACTGCACTGACTGAAACTCACAGCTACAGCAGCAAATACACAATCATGGTCTTACCCAGTCTGAGGCACTGACGCATCAGGCCACCAGAGGACATGTTCTTCTCAGCCTCGATCTCGCTGAAGTTGAGGGAGCTTGAGAACACTAACACGTCGACCAGGCCCATGAGACGGGTAAGGAAAGTGATGGCTGTCTCTGAGGACATGCCCTGTGTTGCCTCAATGTTCTCCAACTCCGTCTTGCACAGGAAAGACACCAGTCATACAAACTAAGGTGCACATGTACAAAAGCATCTCTGCCACATTCTCAACACAAGTTGTGATTTTTTTTTTTTTTTTTTTACAAAACCATGCAAAATAATATGGAGAGAGGGGCATGCCACAGATATAAACACAGTAGTAGGTTCTGCTAAA
>NW_024643070.1:0-364 GCF_008729295.1 Plectropomus leopardus
CAGTGACAGAAACCATCTTTGGGAAAAATGTATTTGGCGTGTACTTTCAGTTTTTAGTTTGGCTGATGTCCCATTCACTAACATGGAGGGGCGGGCTTTACACTAGGGGGCGGTACAGATTGAAAAGCTTAATTTTGGGTGAACTATTATGTTGTCCATCTTTATACACAGCCTATGGTCACAACCCCGTGAAATGATTCGTTTATTTAATCAATTTGGTCTGCCGACATTTGGAAGACAAGTTAGCAGAGCGCTAAACCCGGAGTCAGCTGCTCGGCTGGCGGAGGTTGGCGGTTTGGTCGTGCTAAGCGGTCGTTAGTGTCTAACGCTCCTTCTCCATGGACCCAATGATGCAGAAGCAGCA
>NW_024643071.1:0-256 GCF_008729295.1 Plectropomus leopardus
GTCTGTTTAAAAATGTTATAATGATTATTTAATAACGTGAGAAAAAATCATCTCAAATATTCATTACATCTAAAACATAAGTTCACTCTGGTTTCTTAAAGTTAAAACGGGACATTTTTTAAATACAAAATAATAATCATTTCTGTCCATCAGCGCCACCTTCAGGAGACTACAGCGCAAAGATCGTGTATAACACAGATGCTCCTCATCTCTCTGGAAGGAGCGGATCAGAGTGACTGTAAAGAACTACAGCTCA
>NW_024643072.1:0-2593 GCF_008729295.1 Plectropomus leopardus
CGCCAGAAGCCGGAGTCTGGCTGCGCATCACGTTCTCAGCAGGTCGTGACAGCAAAAAGGTTCTCCTCTAAGTACTAAGCTCACTTTGCTATAAAAGGGCTGAATAACTGCGAGACTGCAGTCGTCACTGACACTGGCATTCAGCGCAGAAGCTGGAGAAACCTCTTGTTGTGTGTGTGTGTGTATATATACACACACACACACACCTTACTGTCAGAGTCAGTGTTTCCCCACTGATCAGTTATTGATGAATAATATTTTTACCTCGAGAGCCATCATCTTCATCATGAGGCTGCGATGATGCTCCTTCTTCACTTTTTCTTCAAAGAACTCACAGAATCTCTGCTTCAACACCAGACGCATGTTGTACCGCTTCGCCATGCTGACAAACACAGAGTACACAGTAAAGTTACTTACAAACACAGAGTACACAGTAAAGTTACTTACAAACACAGAGTACACAGTAAAGTTACTTACAAACACAGACTACACAGTAAAGTTACTTACAAACACAGAGTACACAGTAAAGTTACAGTTACAGAGTAGGGGCCAAAGGTCAGCAGGGTAACAGTAGAAACAATGAAGTACTTCTACAGTCAAAACTTCTTCGTTTCTCTCCTAAACTCAAACTCTTTCAGAGGAGCCAGAATTATAGTTTATATAAAGACAGTTTATGTCATTTCTATAAATAGTTTATATAAAGACAAACAGAACGTACGTTCGGATGTCTCGGTGAAGGACACTTACTGTTCGAACAGAGGAAAGTAGACGAGCGACTCGGGAACATCGACAACGTCCTCGAGGCTGAAGTGATACTGACATCCGAACAGCGGGTAGGAGCCTTTCGACTGAAAGGAGACTTTAAAAACTTCGTTACCAAACGACAGCGACTCCGATGCCTCCAGACGTTTGCTGCCGAGGAAGAGGAGCAGAAAAAAGAGACGTGAACGTTGTTCTTCTGATCTTTGCGTATTTTGGCATCAGATGGTTAATTAACTCCGCACACGTTCACACGCAGTTAAAGCCATCGTCGGCTCACCGCACCGTCAATCACTTCCTGTCAGAGTCGGATGTAAATCTTCGTTCTTACACAAGTTCGAAAGCGTCTGGCGTCGTTCCGATGAAGAAACCTCCGGGTTTAAGGCGCTCGCAGGCGTTTCTCAGCATCAAGTCAGCCTTCTGTTGGCTCTCGAAGGAGTAATGATAAACAAACTGACAGCTGCAGATGTCGAACATCAGGTCCGGGACGTCCAGCTTCTCCGACAGAACCTCCTGCGACAGGTCAAAGGTCAAACGGTTACCTTTCTGCAGTCTCAGAACATCCAGACAGAGCGAGAACAAACGACGGAGAACCAACGGACGCAGGAACAGTACTGTTGTGTATCATCATAAGAACAATCATAGTCGTCATAATCACAATTATCAGAACTCTTTTTATCGAGGCTGGGCACCGAGCAGATAATCTCTCAGATTATCTGAATATCTCCGTGTTGATTTTGGAGGATTGAATACAAAATATTTACACTTCAAGATCTTTGATCAACAAACAGCAGCGACAGTGACGCGCCGACTCGTTCAAAGTGACGTTTGATCAGAAACACAACGCCACAGACGGAGCGTGCCATCAGCCGCCGACTGACAGAACGTCCACCGGAGCCGACGGACCCCGGGTCCGCCTCGCGACCAGGAGCATCCTCGACGACGAGCTCATCGTCAGACGGCGTTCATGGCGTTCTGCAGGCCAGCAGTTTGCTGACCTCAGCATGATCTTGGGATGGTTGTGGAACAAGCCTTTTGGCCGCTGCCATGACCTCATGCTGCAGCCCGACAGCGCACAGCTCCGTGCCGCATGTTCCACTTCCTGTTGGTCCTGTGGTTCTGTAATGACGTGCAGATCTAGGTGCTGTGGTTCTGTAATGACATGCAGATCTAGGTGCTGTGGTTCTGTAATGACGTGCAGATCTAGGTGCTGTGGTTCTGTAGTGACGTGCAGATCTAGGTGCTGTGGTTCTGTGGTGACGTGCAGATCTAGGTGCTGTGGTTCTGTGGTTCTGTAGTGACGTGCAGATCAGATCTAGGTGCTGTGGTTCTGTGGTTCTATAGTGACATGCAGATCAGATCTAGGTGCTGTGGTTCTGTGGTTCTGTAGTGACATGCAGATCAGATCTAGGTGCTGTGGTTCTGTGGTGACGTGCAGATCTAGGTGCGGTGGTTCTGTGGTTCTGTAGTGACATGCAGATCAGATCTAGGTGCTGTGGTTCTGTAGTGATATGCAGATCAGATCTAGGTGCTGTGGTTCTGTAGTGACGTGCAGATCTAGGTGTGGCGGTGCTACCTTGGCGCAGTCGGCGTGGATAAATTGGGCGCTGAAGATCTTCTCGTTGGCGTGACTTTTCTTCTTCATGTCTTGGTAGCGGCTGCGACACTGCTCCACCGACACGGCTGCGATATCTGAAATCACAAATGTTATTGATTATTGATCAACCCACGAGTAAAGACGTACAGCTGATCGATGATATCGATTACCTGCACAGACCAGGTGATCGATTCCCCCTCTCCTCCACTTCAGCAGGTCGCCTCCTTTCCCACAGCC
>NW_024643073.1:0-486 GCF_008729295.1 Plectropomus leopardus
GTGTGTGAGTGTGTGTGTGTGTGTGAGTGTGTGTGAGTGTGTGTGTGTGTGTGTGTGTGAGTGAGTGAGTGTGTGTGTGTGTGTGTAGAAGGGAAATAAGCTAAGAAGGAAAAATGAGTAATCGGGTGAATAGATGGATGGATATCAAAACACTCAGAGAGAGAAGAAGAGGAAGAAAGAAAAGAGAAGATTTTTCCCTCCGTCCATCCGTCTCTCCTGAGTTATTGTGATGCTCGTTCATGTTTGTAATTGTCGCGGTTGTTTGGTTTGTTCGGTTTGTTCGGTTTGTTTGTAGTAAAGTTTAATGAAATCATAAAATATGAAAAACAGACAGGAAACACGTCATGTGCTGTGTGACACTGTCACCTGGTGGCGGGAGGCGGGAATCACAACACTGATCGATAAATCACCCTCAGAAATACTTACACACTAATGATCTTTTTTTTTTAAAATAGTGTCCAAATTTAAATCTTTTTTGTGTGGATT
>NW_024643074.1:0-383 GCF_008729295.1 Plectropomus leopardus
ACTTTTTTCCCTGAGCTATAGTATGGCGTTTTTCTCCATACTAAACTTTGGCCTCAAACGCTCAAAATATTGACTTTTTCGACTGTGTTTTCAACAGGCTCTGCTGTAAACAGCCTGGACATGGTGTTCAATGACTTTTTTCAGTATTTGGGGAGATCACTTTTTTGACCTTTTTTCCCTGATCTATAATATGGCGTTTTTGTCCATACTAAACTTTGGCCTCAAACACTCAAAATATTGACTTTTTAGACCTTTTTTTCAACAAATTACTCTATAAACAGCCCAAACATGCTGTTCTGTGACTTTTTTCAGCGTTTCGAAAGATCACTTTTTTGACCTTTTTTCCCTCAGCTATAGTATGGCGTTTTTCTCCATACAAAACT
>NW_024643075.1:0-656 GCF_008729295.1 Plectropomus leopardus
ATCACTGACAGATCCCAGACTGTCAGCAGCAAAAAAAATCTACTTTGCATGTAGTATATTGAAAATATATATATTTTTCCAACTTTAAAACTGGCGGCTTTATGAGAAAATCTGGCATTTTAAGAGTTTAAATTCTGAAAATTGCTGAATATTTGTTATGTATAATTAGGATTGATGTTAGTCAAAAAAAAACTCAATAAATGCAAAAAATCATATTAATGTATAATTTTTTTTAATCGCCTGATTTTGAAAAGAGCAGTTTGTGTGCAGAGCGATGTGAGTATTTGACACTGCACAAAAAATAATAATGTATAAAAATCAATGTTTCTGCTAATGATTGACATATCCCAGGCTTTGATAATAACTTTAAAAAAGAACTTAGCATGTAGTATACTGAAAATAATAAAACAAAAATGTGAATCCAGTGAACATAGTTGAATCATGACAAAAACCTGGCATTTTAAAAGGTGTCCATGAAAGTACAAAATAATAATATATTTTTTTAATAGCGATACGGGTGTGTGTAATATTAAAGTGGGCTCTAAGGGTTAAACATACTACCCACTTTTTTTTTCGGTACAAAGCTGTTTGAAAATCAGTGAAGTGTGAGAAGATTTAATCTCACTGCGCCATCCTATTCTCAAAACACACACACA
>NW_024643076.1:0-588 GCF_008729295.1 Plectropomus leopardus
AAAAAAAGGGTGACTTTTTATGAAAAAAAAAATCAGTGTTTTTCTTTCTTTTACAATGTACACTTTTTTAATGAAAAGGAAATTGGTGATTTTTTTAAAATGTCAGTTTTCATTCTTTAAACTTTTAGCTATATATTTGTTTTTTAATTTGATGTTTTCTTTTACTTTGAAAAATGGCCAAAAGGATTAAAATTAATACAGGCGAACCTTGATTTTTCCACATTTTAAGTATTGCAAGATATTTAATCAGCTCTGTGACACAAAAACTTCACAGCACTTTTTTATTTCCATGCTGCAGTTCTCCTCCTGAGAGGAACACGCTGATTCAGTTGATTGTCTTTAATAATTATTTTCTCCGCTGACTCTTCAGAGCGTTCCTGTGCTGCCATCAGCCACTGAGTGTGTTTTCAGTTTTTACATTTTTAAAGTGTTAAAATTCAAACCAGCCGTCACACGTCTGCGTTGATGCGTGCTGGGTCACGTGTGTGTGGCTGCATACCAACACTGACACGACTGAACCTGCAGAGCTGCTGACAGCTGCTGACACAACACATGACAGCGTGTGTGTGTGTGTGTGTGTGTGTGTGT
>NW_024643077.1:0-438 GCF_008729295.1 Plectropomus leopardus
TTTTTTTTTTTTTAAATTACAACACACCTATCATAATTGTTTTTCTTTATTAGAGGTTTATTATTATTATTATTGCTAAAGGTACTGCATAGGTGTAAGCATACTTTTAGCAAAATATGTTAAGAAAGTAGAAGAAATGTGCACAAAGTAGTTCTGAATGCATTTTATTATAGGGAAACAATAACAGTCTTTAGCAACATAGTATATTAAATTTTACATTGAGGACAGTATGCAAATTTGTGAACACGGATTTTGCAGATATAATTCTGTGTTGTGGTATGAAAATAATAGTAGAACTGTCAGGTCAAAAACGACCCCTAGATTAAAACAAGATTTTTATGCTGGTGGTGTACAGCAATTATGGAAATATGAAGGAAGTAAAGTGTCTCTTTTTCTCATGCTGGGTTCATTTAAGGAAAAGTCACTGAATATTATATA
>NW_024643079.1:0-386 GCF_008729295.1 Plectropomus leopardus
GTGTGTGTGTGTGTGTGTGTGTGTGTATGTGTGTCTGTGTGTGTGTGTGTGTGTGTGTGTGTGTCTGTGTGTGTGTGTGTGTGTCTGTGTGTGTGTGTGTGTGTGTGTTGACAGGAGGAAGATATAAAACAAAGCAGACTGTTAATGATCAGTAATTATCCTGGAATTCAGCTCAGATCAGAGAGACAGTAAAACACACAGCAGGTCGACAGGAAGCTGCCGTCTGTGTGTGTGTGTGTGTGTGTGTGTGTGTGTGTGTGTGTGTGTGTGTGTGTGTGTGTGTGTGTTTCTTGTTTTATAGACGTGTTCGGTTTATTTCATCGTGTCCGTTACATGTGGGATCTGCTCAGTTAGGTTCATTAGACTGACATTTATAAAAACAAACA
>NW_024643080.1:0-276 GCF_008729295.1 Plectropomus leopardus
TAAACTGTTAACGAATGCATTCTGAAGTTCAGATGTGGCTAATAGGACGCTTTGTTAGTCTGAGTTAGTCAGGCTCTGGTGATAATGCTTTTAAAAAAGCATTTGAAATAGAGCTGTGTGTGTGTGTTTATATAACAATGTTTATGTGTTTCAGGCTTTAGTAGGAGAGAAGGCCTGCTACCAATCAGTCTCCAGCTACGCAGGACAGATCATCTATTTGGGCACCAAGGTACTATGTCTGTGTGTGTGTGTGTGTGTGTGTGTGTGTGTGTGTGT
>NW_024643081.1:0-292 GCF_008729295.1 Plectropomus leopardus
AACCCTTTGAAACCTGAGCAAATTGGTTTGATTTCTTTAAAAAAAAAACATGAGGAGACAAGTAGCTTAACAAGACATGGGCCCAAAAAATGGCCTAAAAACTAGTTTAAAAAGTTACAAGAAAACTACCTGAAAACAAGCCGAAAAAACCAACAAAACACAAAACAAACAAAACAAAAACAAAGAAGTAAAAACACAAGCAAACAAAAAAATGAACTACACTGACCCACATATAAAACGACCTGTACTGATTTTATATTTAAATGTTTATATATTTACATTTTTTTTTTTT
>NW_024643082.1:0-521 GCF_008729295.1 Plectropomus leopardus
AAAATATCTATGTATGTACACTGTTATATATGAAGTTGATTTTTTTTCTCCAAATCTGACATTTTAGTCATAATCTAACAAATTTCTTCTCAAAATTATACTGTTATTTACATGCACATATATCCCCAAGTTACCCTCCTCACATAGAGGAAGTAGCCGAGGCTAGATTACTAGCAATTGAGGTGAACAAACACCAACTAGCCGCGACGCACAACTTCAGCACAACTTAGATCCTATACTTAGTGGACTCTAGTTGATGACTTACCTGAAAAATTCTGCATATCTTGTCCACAGACATGTCTTCCTCCTGAATAGTGAGGCGCTTGCCTGCTCGATAGAGCACAAAAGTAGCACTGTCTATATCCACTTTACGTGTAAAATAAAAGAGAGGGATTAGAGGTGGTCGTAATGTCTCGCTCGGAGTCCTGAGCCTGGCGTGCAAACTTTTTCTGACGCCATCTGATGACGTGCCCTCTCTTTCTGGCTAGCTCGTGGTACAACTTCCGGGTCACGGAACCAAA
>NW_024643083.1:0-5866 GCF_008729295.1 Plectropomus leopardus
CTTTTCTGAAAGGGAGGAAGTCTTTCAGCTCAAGTGTTTTCTAAACACAATTACTTTAGATTACAGTTAAGAGGACAGACAGAGAGAGCCAAGGCATCTCATCCTGGAAACACTGAAATTGTTCCTGAGCTAAGGAGATAAAAAGTGGTTTATCTTGTTCAATTGTTTGTGTTTCTAAGTTTAAAAGCTTTCCTCCCTGTCCTCTTTAAAATTAGAATATTCTATTTTTTGTTGTCTGAATTTCCTTGACTGGTCACTTAAATACTTGTCTTTTTTAGTTCACTGCTTTATTTTAAAGTTGAGTTGTTTTTAAAAGATTTGTTTTCATGGTGGAAGGAGAGATTATTTGCATTAGCACATGTTAGATGTATATGGTAATGTTTTTGGTCTATTTCAATCCCTTTACTCCATCTTTTTTGTTCTTCTGCTCTCTGCTACCTTTTCTTTGATGCAATATAGTTAAGTTGCCAAAACAACTCCATCTTTATTTACTGCAGTAATACCCAAGGTGGAAAAGGAAACAAGGCTAGATAAAGCTAATGGTTAAGTATTTAAAAATAGTTAGCTTATGGTTATGGATCAATAGTTGAGACAAATAATGTCTGGTTCGTCTGATGGTATGTGCCAGTTAAGAGATGCTTGGGTTCATCCTAGAGGCCTGTAGCTGTATATGTCAGACAAAAAGGGTTGGGGACCACTTTCTAAATGTGCCGTCTTCTTAGAATGCTGGAATTTTCCCACAGATCAACTTTGCATACTGTAAACTAAGCTAGTTTTTTTCCATAAAAATGTGTGTTGGCATGCTTAGGCAATTGCGTTGTACAATCACTGTCATTCTCTCATTCAGACTCGTCTATATATACACATTGTTTTTGTGTTCCTGTCCAAACAGTAGCTGTGCTCAGAACAGCCAGGACCAATACTTAGCAGAATATAGGGACACACACACACACACACACACACACACACACACACACACACACACACAAACACCAGCAATTATCCTCCATCACCCACAAAGTGAGGGGAAACCCAGCCGTTATCTTGGATAAATACGCTGCCTTGCATGGCATGAAAAACCAACAAAGTTATTAAAGAAAAAAAAACAGAAAGCAAATCTGTAGTGCAGAGACGGGTTAGTTACCTTCTAGAAAGATTTCAAAAGGAGGTGGGGAGGAGAGGAACTAAGAACAAATGTGAACTGATGAGAAGAATCATGGGAAAAAAAGAACAGCAATAACATCGGCCTGAGGACGTGTAATCAGTAGTTGCGCTCTTCCTGAGGCCAGAGTTTGACGCCTGTTGGGTCAAACAGTCTGACTGCAGGCGCGGACGACTCTTTGAGTGACTGGACCAAGGATTTTAGACTTTTTAAGACCTTTTTAATGCCACTTGTACTGAAATTTAAGAACAATTTTACAGTAGCCAAAACTGAAGGAAAAGAAATCATAAACTGACATCAACTACTTAAGATACGGGAGCATTTTGCTTAATATCTATTGTGACATACTACATGAATCTTTGGTTAATTCAAGAGGCATTCTGTAATGATATGATATAACCCAGTGCTGCTTTGTATTTGAAGCCTTCCAGGCACACAATACAACTGCTTAATTATAATAATTAATGTTACAAATAGCAAAGAATCTTTCCATTGTATTTGATAAATGGGGAAATCCTGATAAAAAGTATCCAAAACATTCAAATTAAATCATGAGGCTGATTCAACATGATACCATGTGCTAATGAACTTGTTCTATCAAACAAAAGATCACTGCCCTGCCGAAATGTTGCTAAATGGCTTAGCTTCGTAAAGCTCACAGTCACTAAATGGTTTAGCAGCATTCAGCACTAATGGAGCTATTAGCAGCTAGCTGTTAGGCTAATGAGATCAGGGTGCCACATGCTTAGCACCATGTTGGCTGATTTACGTATCTCGTGTGTGTGATCAGGATCAGACGTAATTAGGGGCTGGAATGATAATGAGACACTGACTAAAGAGAGACACGGATGCAGTGTGTACACAAGTCACTACATCATTTTCTTCATTCATCTTGAATCTCTGACCTGTCAGAAATCTGGTGTTGTCACTGTGGATTAAACAAGCTTTTTACTACAGAATGTACAGTTACCTAAGCAGTGGTTTAATGTAATAAAGCAATAATACTTTGCTACAGTATTTAAGTACTTTCTGGAAGTATCTGTACTTTGAGTTTTTTTTTTTATTTCTATTGAATTTTACTCCAATATACTGCCTTACTAAAATGTATACTTTTACTCTAATACATTTTCCCTAAATTTCTGAGTTACTAAATGAAAGAGAAAGGGAGGAGGGAAGGGACGGACGAATGACGGCAATGGCAAGGAAGGAAAAACTGGATTTAGTTCTTTGTATCCTTGTAAAAATACCTTGTTTTTCTCTAAGTATATGATATGCTCCACTTTTAAGGTGGTGTACTATATGCTACCAAGAGGTAAAAGTCATCATTTTTAAAGTTCTTGGCTGCTTGTTTTTTTGTTTTT
Organism: Plectropomus leopardus; assembly: GCF_008729295.1. Taxonomy (NCBI): domain Eukaryota; kingdom Metazoa; phylum Chordata; class Actinopteri; order Perciformes; family Serranidae; genus Plectropomus; species Plectropomus leopardus. Next base: position 2,524 of record NW_024643083.1, read on the forward strand.
ATAACCACCATTTACTTGTACTAAAGGCATTTAATATCATGAATTACTTTTGAAAGTTAAGTACAGTGCATATAAGATATTTCATGACTTTTAATAAAGTTATGTTCTAATAGGTGACTTAAACTTCTACAGAGGCAGTTTCTGGTAAAATCCCTTTACTTTTACTCAAGAAGTATGGTTTTCAGATACTAGATGTATTGTCCTCAGATTTCTCAACTCCTGTTGCTCTGCAGTTTAAAGTGATTCAAAGATAGTTGTTAGTAGTTTGTTTTTGTTTTTGTTTTTTTTTTTAATATGCTCCGCTTGGCATCAGACCAGCTTCTGTACTGCGCAGAAGACTAACAATGTCAGTCAGACATTCTCTCCTTTTCTGGGGGTTGGATTCTTAACATATATTAATTGAATTCAGTCTCTACGGGTTAGGGTTAGGGTTTGCCAAAATCAACTGAGTTCCACTTTGGATGTACCAAAAGTGAGACAGAAAAATTACGAATTACATTATTATATATTCATGCTATAATTACGGTCACTTCTGGCTCAAAAAATTAAACAAGATGGCCAAACCTGAGGGCTCAATAACAGAAGTCCACAAATCAGCGGGTGACGTCAAGGTAGCTAAGTGCATTACTTATATGATCTATGGTTGTCACACTGAACAAGGCCTCTGATTGTGCGCTGACATCATAGGCTAAGGTAACACTCTACAAAATAAGTTCAAGAGAAGTGCACACAACCCAGCCATCATCCTTTGCAGAAATGTGATCACAAAGTTAAACATTTTCAAAATTGTTTAGCAGGTATCCTGCAAGATACAGTCACATATTTACAATGTACGAGTTATGTCATGTGCATCTATGGATGTCTGGATTGCTTATGCACAGAGAAAGGCTAGAGGGTAGTGGAAATAGTTTAAATAAGAACCTATAAACCTACTGACGTGACAGTGTTGCTCAAAACCTCAGACAGTTAATGAGTCAGTGTCTGAGGATGTGGTAATAAAATACAAGGAAAGAATCTGGAAAAGGTATTACCATATCACTGAAGAGGTTTTATCATCACTCAGGATGCACACCTGTACGTTTTTGCATTTAATTGTGAATTTGTGAGGAAAAATATATCAAACTTTTTTTTTATAAGTATTAAGCTCTTGCCACAGGACACTATAAAAAAGTGCGATAGTTCATCAAAACTTTCTAGTGAACCGAAGAGCTGACTTAAAGGCCAGGAGCTGTTATCCTACCTGATCTAGCACTTTATTCAAGTGTGCTGGGAAGAACCGGTCTCACTTCTTTCTGTCTAAGTTTCAGCTCTACATTTCTCCATATTAGCCTATAGCAAGAGCTGAGAGTCTGCCTGGTGCCCGCTACCAGTCTGCTCTTTACCTCAGGGGCTGCTTACCTGTTCCACCTCTTGTGTGTTTGTTTGAGTGTGTGTGTGTGTGTGTGTGTGTGTGTGTGTGTGTGTTTTCTGTTGCCGTGTACTTACAATAATCACAAACCACTGACTTGTATGTAAAGAAATACAGGATTTGAGAAACATACTGAGAAATGCATTATGCATGCTAGATTGTGGATGTTGCTTTACTGGAAACAGTAGGCTGGTTTCCATTAACCCTCAAATTGCGCAAAATGAAAGTGAATATAAAATATGCCTAACGGAAACACATCAATTTCGAAGCCAAAAAAACCCCTCCCATTTATTGCAAAAAAAGTTCTAAAGCTCTCATGCTCCCACGTATAAGGGGCTTGCCTTTCCATTACTGCTTGCATAACGCCTTTGTTGCCTTTGATTGGAAATAATGACAGCTAGCTACAAAAGAAATAAACCTGCTGATTCTTTGAACATCCATCATCATGCTTCTTGGAATGTTATTGCAAGAGGGGAATTGTATAACATCGCAAGAAAAGCTGCATAACATTGCTCAATGGAAACACAGTCATCTCACAACTGGAAACCCACATTTGAAATTAAAAACACATCCAGTGGCACAAAAAATGAAAGCACAAAATAGACTTCAGATGATTAAGACAGATTTTCAGTGAAGAGATGCATTCAAAAGCAGCATTCATTATAACTAAATTGCAGCAAAACAGTGAAAGCTAACTAATCATATGCTTAGAATTTAAGGAACAAGACAAAAAGTCAAAAGTAAGATGAGAATGGATGCCTTGCATCTTTCTTTTTATAGCAGTTTTTGATTTGCATCGTCATTAACATTTCCAGGTGTTTTTCTATAGACCTCTGTCAACATTGAAACTCCTCAACAACATGAACATGAAACAACATTAAATCTCTTAACCGTCTTTTCGGTCACAGTCACAGCCAACATCTGGTGAGGAGTGGGTCAAACCAAATAATTATTAAGCTATATTGGCATTTAAAGTGAATGTTCACAGTGCACAGATTGCTAACTTTGGCATTTTTCAACTGGGGTGAGCGACACCTCGCAAAGCTTTCATAAATTACCTTAGTTTGATATGGACACGCTGAAGTTGCGGTTATTTGTGCTACAAATGGATCCTTATTCCTGTCCATACACTTGAACTTTCAGACCATCAGGTCTGCAGTGACTATGTTTACTGAGTACTGCCAGTCAAAGAGGAGAAGAAATCAAAAGCTAAATTTCCTAAGAAAACCACTGTTTCAAGAGTGGAAACACCTGCTGCAGGACGGAGTGGAGTTACTATGTCGAACTGGTAGAATAGAATGTTACACACAAAAGCATGGCAGTGTAATGGCAAAAACAATAATTCAATTACCAATTAAAGGTGTAAAATATCAACTGATTCGGGAGTGATTTTAAAACATTTGAATAGATTCATGTCCCCTTCTCAGCAGGTGACATCATGTCTTGAGAATGAGACATAATGACAAACAAACTGGAGCCAAAAGTAAAGAGACAGACACTTAAAAAAACAATCTGAGCCTACCTGAGGCGAAAATAACAACTTTTACTGGACTACAGTGACGGTGCACAAGTGTACCATTTAGTTAGGAAAAAAAAGAAGGGAAAATCGGGTCCAGGTCCAGGTAGAAAAAAAAGGCTGAAATTACCCTTTAATTTTAATAGAAATATGGAAAACAGCACTTAATCCTCACCAGGCTGGCTTACACAACAATTTCAGAAAAGGTCTTTGTCACCACGTTCACTCTAAAACACTAACCAAGTGTTTTGAGAATTACACATGCTGACAGCCAATTTGGAAAAGCTCAGTTCTGTAGAGGGAAAAAAACCATTGAGGTCTGGACAGAAGGGTGAAACTGAGAAAAAAGAAGATTTACAAATGCAACTGGCTTTATGTGGACATACTTTGACTTGGCAGCCAGACTGATGTAGATAACT
>NW_024643084.1:0-231 GCF_008729295.1 Plectropomus leopardus
CAGTGACAAGGCACTGCTGGTGCTAATTGTTTTAATGTGGCGAGCTACAAATACAAACTTGCTATTCTTTCTGTGTGTGTGTGTGTGTGTGTGTGCTTTCCTGTACATTCCACATAGTGAGGACCATAAAAGTATTTTCGCAGCAAAGTGGGGACATCTTTGGAAAGGACATTTTGACTGGTCCTCACTTCTTCAAATGATTGTTTGAGGGTTAACATTTTTTTTTTTGGG
>NW_024643086.1:0-209 GCF_008729295.1 Plectropomus leopardus
AACATGCTGTCAGCAACACACACACACACACACACACACACACACACTGAAAGACACACACACACACACACACACACACACACACACACACTGACACTTAAAGACACACACACACACACACACACACACACACACACACACACACTTACACAACAGCACAGTCGAAACGAGACTGAGATTTTACAGTTCTACAGCAAACAACCAATCAG
>NW_024643088.1:0-272 GCF_008729295.1 Plectropomus leopardus
TATCCCTCTGCCGCCTATTATACACAGTTACCTTATACGTCTAGTGGCGGAGCCGCCAGCTTACCTGACCATAAGCCATCTGCACCAATTTAGCCCTTTGCGTTAAGTGGTGGAGAAAAAGGTTTGGGTTAGACTGAGCCCCCTAATCCTTGGCCAGCAAAGACCCCGGGGGGGCACACACACACACACACTCTCAGTCACACACACATTGTGCAGCTGCAGTGCGGGGGGGGGGGGGGTGAGAGGGTGGCGGTGGGGCTAAGAGGCATGGT
>NW_024643089.1:0-373 GCF_008729295.1 Plectropomus leopardus
ACAGAGCCCTGGTCCCGCAGCAGCAGCCTCCTGAGTGACAGACAGATAGAGAGGTTGAGCAGATCAATACGCTGCATGCAGCTCTACTAGAAATCAGTATTTTACTGATTTTAAACATAGACTGTATATAAAGATGAACTACGCGTCCCCACTTACCCCCCCACAATTCGCGTGTTGATAAAATATCCAGAATATGGCCTGTCACCCAAAGCAGCCACATCCTGAATCATGTGCAACTTTAAGCCTTAATAACATGTGAAGAAGTGAGTTATACAGAAATTCATCCCCGATACAGTTGTCATAAATGTTGAAATCAGCTATAGAAACCAAAACTGTTTTTGTACCAGACTGTAAACGTGTTGATTTCTGCTGT
>NW_024643090.1:0-388 GCF_008729295.1 Plectropomus leopardus
GTGTGTGTGTGTGTGTGTGTGTGTGTGTGTGCGCGCGCATGTGTGCGCGTGTGTGTGTGTGTGTGTGTGTGTGTGCATGAGTGGGTGTGTGTGCGTGTGTGTGGTTCTGGGTTTAGCTCATCATCATTACAATTCAATTATCACAGTAGCAGCTTGTTAAATTATCAATCAGTGCAAATTGCCATGTTTGTGCCATGCACATTACACACATGCAAGCACACACACACAAAAACACACACACACAACATCCATATCCAGACAGTGTTTTGCTGCTCTGTGCAAGTGATTGTTCGTTGTTGCGTAACTGCTGTTAGACTAGCTGTGTTCTGGCCTGGTTCAGTCCGGCACAGCAGAGCTTAGACAGAGATCCAGACCATCCCTGGTTTGT
>NW_024643091.1:0-501 GCF_008729295.1 Plectropomus leopardus
AGGTTATAGAGCAATACTCTTCTTTTTTTAAATCCTGCACACATGTATATAGATATTTTAGAAAACTGATTTTTGCAATTGTTGCCATTTTTGATTCCAGAGTGCACACTTTTAAGAACGCAACCGTTATTGTTTTTGTAAAGTGGCGAGTTTTCCTTTTGCACGTGCGTATTACGGTCTCAGTCAGTAGTCGAGCGAGCAGGTGGACAACAACAACAATGGCGGACTCCCCAGTACTGTTTGTTCTTGTCTCCGTCCTTAATTTAACACCGTCTTTGTATGTTTACATCTCACCGCTCTGGAGAGGGAAGTGTGTGTGCAGGTTTCATTTCATCACAAAATCACAGCACCAACCACCGGCCTGGCATGCGTACTACAGCGTTTTTAGCCGATTTTGCGGATTCGTGTGCACAGCATTTGTTTCCAAGATTATTTTGAGTAATTTTAACTTGTCAAATTTAACAGTGTGGGGATAAAATTACTTAATCTTGCGTCTCTTCT
>NW_024643092.1:0-674 GCF_008729295.1 Plectropomus leopardus
CAGCGGTGTGTTTAGCAGCAGGTGGTTGAACATTATATATCTATATCTATATCTATATCTATAGATATAGATAGATAGATAGATAGATAGATAGTATAGTTTAATAGTTTATATAATCCAAATGAATAAATAAAATAGAATATAAAACAAGGAATAAAAAATCAGAAAATGATGAATGAAACTTGAACTCCAAAGATGGGTTTGACTTGATGAAAAAAAAATCTGGCAGCAAATCTGAAACTGAAATAGCACTTTAAGTTGATTTGAAAATGTTCAAACAGAGTCGACAGAATCCTAATCCACAGGAAGTTTGTTCAGTCAGAGAGTGGGCAAATAGAAAATCCACACATGAGAGAGAGAGCGAGAAGTGACCAAGAGCTGCTCAGACAGATTTCCTGAAAGTTTGGCAGAAACTTGCAGGTGTCCAAGAAAAACAAATCCTCTTTTTGCGTCACCTATCCACACAGCACCTGCTCCTGTCTCTGTCTCCTTGCTCCATTCTGATGTGTGTGTCTGTGTGTGTGTGTGAGTGTGTGTCAGAATGCAGAGAGAAACTGACAGATCAGCCTGGGTGAGAGTTACAGTATGTGAGGAGTTGAAAACACACACTACTGCATTCCTGGTGGAGGCAGTCACGCCCAGACCTCACCCACTGCTTTGTGTGTGTGTGTGTG
>NW_024643093.1:0-467 GCF_008729295.1 Plectropomus leopardus
GTTCAGACACTCAACTATGGTCATGAGCTTTGCATAGTGACTGAAAAAGTTGAGATCCCATACATAAGCAGCTAAAAGAGTTTTTTTTGGGAGGGTGGCTGGGCTCAGCCTTAGAGATAGGTTGAAAACCTGAGACATCCGGAGGGAGCTTGGAGTAGAGACACTGCTCCTTTGTGTCAATATATATAGATATAGATATAGATATAGATACTCGTTCTAAAGTGACATAGTTCTGATAACATGTATATGAGCTGACTTTGTCATCGGAAGGATGAAGGGATGGGGCTGCCCACTGTCTTAGGCCAACAAACAACACCACTAGTTGTTTTTTGACAAGGCATTACTGTATTCTTCGTAGTGACTGTTCCACCAAAAGTGGGTGTTTTTCAGCGAAGAATTGCCATGTTTCTAGTGGTGATTGGGGCACTAAGACCAGGTGTTTTCAGCCAAAAAATGTACTCTATATA
>NW_024643094.1:0-1893 GCF_008729295.1 Plectropomus leopardus
ACCAGGAGCTTTCAAAGGGTTAAAATGATGAGAGCATTACTGTCACAATGTGCTTGAATGTCAGTGTTTATCACAATCATAAAACTCTGATTTGCTCAGTTAATCTTCTCCACACACTTAGCCAGGAGAAAAATTTAAATTTTAGTCTGATTTTAACCCTTTTGAAAATTCCAACAAAATGTATGCTGACAACGACTGACTTTACACAGGTGAGGCAGTTTGTGCCATGCTATCTTTCACTGCACTGACTATTAATATCTGGGATTTGTTGTTGTTTTTTTTAGCTTATATTCCACAGAGCTCCAGTAAACACACCATGCTAAAGTGTTTGTGTGCCAAGAGGAGTGCATGCTTATCCCTCTGGATTTCACTGAACACCAAACTGACTGGGCAGCATACTTCCACTCATCTAGCTGACTTGAGGATCTAATGTAAGTCAGTCAACATAATGTTGTTTTCTCTTAATTATGTGTGCACTGTACTGTATTTATTTCAAATGAATTTATGATGATGTCCTTCTTCAAAAAGCGTGTTATGTCTCTTCCATGCCTCTGTGTTTATTGTAATGTTAGCAGTTGTTCTGTAGTAGGGTTAACAGTACAGTTAATACAACTATTTTTTAGAGCTGCTACAAATTATTATTTCATTATCAATTAATCTAGAGCTGCAATTATCAATCATTTAGTTGTCAAAAATTAAATTAATCACCAGAGAATTTGTTGAGTCATTAAAAAAAAAAGTCAAAATGCTCTGATTACAGTGAATGTCTTCTGGTTTCTTTACTCCTCTTTGACAGTAAACTGAATATCTTTGAATTGTGGATTAAAAAAAAGACTTTTGAGGACATTATCTCGGGATCAATGAAATTGGCATTTTAAAGACCAAACGACTAGTCAAAAAATCAAAACAATCAACTTGTTAATTGACAATGGAAATAATCTATAGTTGCAGCCTTAAAGAAATCTTTCAGTTGTTTTTCTTTCATGATTAATATATGAATCATTTAGTCCATAGAATGTCAGAAAATGTCAGGAAAAAGTATCTGTCACAAGTTTTCAGATGCCAAGGAGAGATCTGTAGGATCCAAAGAATATCTCATTAAAACTACTTATTTATGACTCAAAACAATTTTTTGTAAGTAGCTATATTCCGTTACCCACAGCTTCACTTGTACTATTCATCTATGAACACTAGAGGGCAGTTACACTCAACATCAGTAACATCAGCTGTTTGGGTTTGTACAGCTGGAGTTATACATATATACTGTATATACAGAGAGAGAGACAGAGAGAGAGAGCCTGTGAAATCATGACCCTGATATGATTTATGACATACGAAACTGTTTACATAAACCAACAAGTATATAGTATTTGGTATATAGTAAGGTGATTTCAGCCAGTTTATGAAGTGTGTGTGTGTGTGTGTGTGTGTGTGTGTGTGTGTGTCTGTGAGGATCACTCTCTGTTTTCCATCCCTGCTTTTGTGTCCTGAGTCTTAGAGACCAGATGGATTGACACACAACTGACACATATGACACGTTCTCTGACATCAGATATATGTGTGTGTGTGTGATCCACTTGACAACCTGTGTGTGAGTGTCTGTTGCTGCCTGACTGAGGGGGTTTGATTCTCTGGTTGTGTGTGTGTGTGTGTGTGTGTGTTTGTGTGTGTGTGCTGTGTCATCTGGATGTGTGAGATATGAGAGTAGCCAAGGGGTTCTTTCAGGATTAGAAGCTCCTAAAATATTTGCAGTTGAGGTTTGCAGATGAGTCACACCACAAAAACAGCTCTACAGTGCTGAATGGAGGTGTATGTTTGGCAGAGTATGTGGTGGCGTCGCTGTTATGGTCACCTGTGTGTGTGTGTGTGTGTGTGTGTGTGTGTGTGTGTGTG
>NW_024643095.1:0-225 GCF_008729295.1 Plectropomus leopardus
ACTCACACAGCTTCAGGGAGCATGTAAGTTGGGTCTAGCTAAAAAAAAGGAAAGAAGCTTGCTTCCCCCCCTGTGTCCATGGTTTTGAGGCGGTCTGTCTGGATTAAGCTGTGACCCCGGCACCACCGGCGCCGCCTCTCTGTGGTCACACCGACCGACTGGCATACGTGCCCTGTCCTTGGAGGGCCCCCGCCGTCCGGCCTAGCGCCGGAGTTTTGGGCGGGC
>NW_024643096.1:0-218 GCF_008729295.1 Plectropomus leopardus
TGCGCGCTTGTGTGCTTGTTTGTGTGTGTGTGTGTGTGTGTGCTTGTGTGTGTGTGTGTGTGTGTGTGTGTGTGTGTGTGTGTGTGTGTGTGTGTGAGTGTGGGCTGGCTACCTGGAATATCAGCCGGGTGTAGTTTAAAAAAATAAATTGCCAGTACCAACATCAGTACCCCAAAAGTGATACCAATACCAGCTAGTACTTCATGTCATACCTCTTT
>NW_024643097.1:0-554 GCF_008729295.1 Plectropomus leopardus
TTATCATTATTTATTTGTATTATTATCAGAATTTTTTTTTTTTTTTTACTGTTACCATTATTTTTTTGAAATTAAATAAACTTGACTCAAATAACAATAATAATACAAAAGAAATAATAATACATAAATAAATTAAAAAATACCTAAATACACATCGTACACTGGCTAGTTTCCAGCGAAAAAATTAATTAAAAAAGTAAAGAATTAATGATTTATGGTTCAAACTTTCTGAAATTATTTATCAACAATCACATTTAATTTTCACGTGATGAACCTCAGAGCCCCAGAGTGATGTTGCTCTTCAGACAGAGCGAGGTTGAAGCTGAAAATGAGCAAAGTCACGGTCGTGTTTGTTTAACCAAATTCGGGTTTAACCGTCTCTGAGCTCCTCACTGACTCTTGATATTTAAACGTTTTTTTGTTCTCGTGTGTTTTCAGGTGATTGTCGCCCTGCTCAACAAGTTCACTGTCGCAGACAACCCGGCGAAATACGCCCTGTACAAACGCTACCGCCGGGAGGAGCAGGGTGAGACTGTGTGTGTGTGTCTGTGTGT
>NW_024643098.1:0-658 GCF_008729295.1 Plectropomus leopardus
TAGTCACATTTCTCCTACTGTTGAGATTTTCCAAATTTGAAGAACTTTGTACAATTTGAGAGAGACAGAGTGTAATGTAAAAAAAAAAAAGAGTGTTTTGTTAAAAATTAATACTTGAAAGAAAAATAGAAGCATAATAAGTTTATTTATCCAATACATCGACAAAATCTGGTCATAATGGTCTCACATATTTCACCCACTTTGTCCGGAGTCCAGTGAAGACATTTTTCTGAAGGCAAAGACAGAAAATTATCTTTTCCATAACATAAAAATAATTTACAATATTATCCACTCCAATTTTAAAAACAACAACTCAAAGGAGTATAACGACATTTAAAAAAAAAAATATTATTTAAAATGTGTTTCAAAAGCTGTCCCTGAAGGAAACATTAAATAATACATAGAAACTTAAAAAAACTTCATAAACCTATTTTTCCCCTTTGCAACTTTGTGCCCGATATTCAAAAACCTCCCTCAAAGACGAATTACAGCAAATTGGCCAAATCGACGTTTGTTGCTTTTTGTTTTGCTTTTGTTTCCTTCAGTCACGTCTAAAGCTCCTTAACCCTTTAAATCCTGAGCATATCGGTGTATCGGTTTGATTTCTTTCTAAACTTAACAAGACATGGCCCAAAAGATTGCAAAGAAATTATGCTGA
>NW_024643099.1:0-824 GCF_008729295.1 Plectropomus leopardus
ACATATACATACATATATATATATATATATATATATATATATATATAAGAAAAAGTAATAAGACAAATCTGATTTCAGGGAGTGTATACTTTGGTTCAAATAAAAAAAAAAACACAAACTTGAAAATGATATTTAAGTGTTGTTAGTACTGATCCCACTGAGAATCAACACCCCAGTCTGCAGTTCTGTGCGCCTTGTTGGATTACTGGTATGGTTCATCTGTTTGTATTATCAGACTGGAAATCAATCCATATTGGAGGTTTTTCTCATTTTAGTTTGAGTATTTTACATTTCAGCTTTATTTACTATAAGTCGCAGCCATTAACGAGTAAAAATAAAAACTGCTGTTTGACAAACTGCAGTTGCAGCAGTCACTAAAGAGAAGGAGCTGCTGGCAGTGGCAGCCTGGCACTCAGCATCACTTCAGAAAAAGATGGAGGAGATCTTTTGTGTGCACCTAAATCTAAAATCCCAGGCTGCAGTTAAGGGAACCACTTTATCTTCAAGTTAAATTCAATAGAATGAGAGTCGTGTTTATGCCACTTTAAGTTTCTTATCATTTATAAACTACAATTATTATCTAAAACTCTTTGCACGGAGAAGTTTCCACCATTTCTACTCAAAAATAAACTAATTTTGGAATAAGACTCTTAGAATTGGCAGTCCTAAGTAAATTATGATGTCTGTTTTCATTTTTTTAGTGGAATGTGAATTGACTGTAGTCTTGCTGTGTTGTCTCTCTCTCTGCCTCTCAGCTCTGTAGCTTTGGCCCTCTGAGTGAGATCAGAGAACAGAGAGGGAGGAGGTGGAGAGTGGGGGGTAAG
>NW_024643100.1:0-653 GCF_008729295.1 Plectropomus leopardus
CACCGCTCTGCACATAACATGCACTTTTCAAAATCAGGCTATAAAAAAAAATAAACATGATTATTAATTTCTACTTTCATTTTTCATTTTAAGCAACATCCGTCTTAATCATAAATATCAAATATTCATTCATTTTCAGAATTTTAACCCTCTAAATGCCAGGTTTTTGTCATGATGCTCCATGTTTTTAGATTTTAAAAAAATCATTATACAATAAGCAAAGTATATTTGATTTCATTTAAGCGTATTTATTTATATATTTTTTATTTTTTAAATTGGAGATTCAGGAGATTCATGTGAAACAGGGGAGTTCAGATTTTTTAAGTATCAAACACTTAATATTCTGCTTTCAATTTGTACCTTTTCTGCATCAGTTTATGGTGTAAATGTCTTTAATTCTGTCAAACTTAATGTTTTTATGTGAGGAGACAAAATACTGCTGAACATTTTGTAAAGCTGATGCAATTATTTAATCTTCATGTGTTCTTCACGACCGCTAACATGTTTTTTTAAATTTTTTTATTTTAGACCATCAACAAGTCGTCAGACAAAATCCGGGTGAGAGACCTGCAGGTTGTTACCAGGTGAGAAAATATTCATCTTAACCGAGCGCACCTGCATGATTAAATATACAAATATATATATTTATACAT
>NW_024643101.1:0-222 GCF_008729295.1 Plectropomus leopardus
GAGAAGTGATGTCGCTCCAGGTTTCAAAGGGTTAAAACACCTGAGAATAGAAATGTTCATAGTCCACCCTTTCAAAATCCAAAAATAGAAAACCAGAAAATGTGATGCATTGCAAAAAAATGGAAAAACATCCACAAAAAAGAATCTAAGTCACCTGGGAGTGAAGGAAGGAACCTCTGCTCTGTGTTCATGGTCCACCACACACACTGCTTCTCTTCCTCC
>NW_024643102.1:0-224 GCF_008729295.1 Plectropomus leopardus
ACAGTGTAACAAGCAGCAGGGCCTCATATGGATGTAAACTCTGTGTTGACTGCAGGCAGGAGGATCGGGGCCCTCTCTGAAGTGTCAGGAGTGTGATGTGGCCCTCTGCAGCATCACAGAGAGGAGCTGTTTTGCAGAATGGCACAGATAATGGGATACACAAATTACTGCAAAACAAAAAAACGATGGGACTATTTTGGGGAAAGTGTGCCATTTTTTGAACT
>NW_024643103.1:0-212 GCF_008729295.1 Plectropomus leopardus
ACAGTGTAACAAGCAGCAGGGCCTCATATGGATGTAAACTCTGTGTTGACTGCAGGCAGGAGGATCGGGGCCCTCTCTGAAGTGTCAGGAGTGTGATGTGGCCCTCTGCAGCATCACAGAGAGGAGCTGTTTTGCAGAATGGCACAGATAATGGGATACACAAATTACTGCAAAACAAAAAACGATGGGACTATTTTGGGGAAAGTGTGCCA
>NW_024643104.1:0-292 GCF_008729295.1 Plectropomus leopardus
ACAAGCAGCAGGGCCTCATATGGATGTAAACTCTGTGTTGACTGCAGGCAGGAGGATCGGGGCCCTCTCTGAAGTGTCAGGAGTGTGATGTGGCCCTCTGCAGCATCACAGATAGGAGCTGTTTTGCAGAATGGCACAGATAATGGGATACACAAACTACTGCAAAACAAAAAACGATGGGACTATTTTGGGGAAAGTGTGCCATTTTTTGAACTATAATAGTTTTAATGTTGTTTTTTTTTTCCCTTTCTGATTGAGAGACTGAAGTTTTAAGTGCATTATTACACAAAAC
>NW_024643105.1:0-8278 GCF_008729295.1 Plectropomus leopardus
AAAATTATCCTCTTTTGGGCGAAGTCTTTCTTCAATTTAGGCTGGAACCCACCACAGCTGAGCCCAGCTCAGTCTCCTTCAGTATCACAGCTTTGCCAATTCTCACACACACGCAAAGACTAAAGCTGTGCAGTCTGCAATTAAGTTTCGTCAGAGGCAGAACAAACACATTGATTTTGTCCACTGATCCTCATGAATTAAATATCCTCCAAATATACAGTTTGTTTTCCTTTTAACCTTCTGTTCAACAACCTCAACCTTAACCTTAACCTTCAACAACAAAAGTTTATATATTGAAAAATACTCCATCTGCTGAGTTTGTAGTGGGCCCCAATAATTTTTATATTTAAATTTCAGGCTGTCTGTTACATGACCAATAATTTTTTCAATCAAAAATTATTAGTGCAAAAAATTCCACAGATAACAGGATCTTCATATACATTTTATTTCTTTCAGTAATTGACATCCAGGCTTTTGAGCGTTTGCTGGGACCGTGTATGGACATCATGAAGAGGAACATTTCCCAGTATGAAGAGCAGCGGGTGGCTCTTTTTGGTTCCAGTGTAGATTTGCACTAGGACACATAATTTTTAAATGAAGCCGTGAACTCCCCTTTTAGGTAAATGTACTGTACAGCCTTCTGTTTTATATTCAGTAACATGTATTGTACTTCTCCAACTTTGTGTCAAAGTCCGTCTTATAGAAGCATAAAAATGAATGCAGCGGAACCAGAAATATCGTCTTTTTTTAGTCCATGCTTTTTTCTTGCTCGTCAAAAGCCTACTTTACCCATAATGTCACTTGACCACCAACAGCTCAGCTGGAGATTTAGGTGTGTTGTGCCATTATCTACGGGAGCATAATGCATTAACTTGAGGAAAATAATTAAGGGTTTCAAGCAATGGTTCTTGCTGCCCGAGCCCTATTGGTTTTGCTTAGATTCTTCTTCTTCTTCTTCCTCTTATTTATTTTTCTATGCTAAAAGTGTTTGAACACCAGAAATGGTCGACAATCACTCACCAAAAAAGCTGGTTACAAATTCCATCCACTACTTGGGCACAAAATAATACTCAATGTCCTCAAGGTGGCGCTGTAGCAATCAACTTAACTTTTCAGGAATAACCTCAAAAACCACAAAAAAATATTATACCACGTTAATCTCTTAATTCATCTGCACATTTGCTCTAATTGTCTTATGCTTTAAAATGTCAAACTTTACAGCTTTTTCTCAATTTTGTAGTCCCAGACCATTGGGGCATTCATCCTTTAACTGTAAAGGATAATGTACAGACATCACTCATATAAAGTTATCAAAGGAAGTTTGATATGTCTGTCCATTTTTAAAATATGTATTTTCAAACATTTGTGTTTAAGTTCAGTTTTACATAAATCAAAAATGGTGCAGGCAATTGTGAGAAAAGTTGTTGCACACATCCTTTGTCCGAGCTTCGCTAAGCCGTCTTGGGATATTTTGCCACTAGAGGGCGACACAAATACAAAAATTTCTTTCTGATAATCAGCCACAGGGATCCGTACGAAACTCAGTTTGCACCATCATGAGTCATAACTCAGTCAATGCTTAAGATTTGGTAATTGCATACAGTTGGTGCGACTCATTGAAATAAATAAACTTCAAAAAGTCATAATAAATCGCCAAGAGGACCTACAGAGCATCCACTGAATGATGACAGAAGTTTGCCTCACTGCATCCTATGGTCAAGTCAGAATACCATTGCTCTATATTTTCAAGAATATGTATCAATTAACATCTATATCTCCACAAGTCTAAATTCAAATGCTACGAAATCTGACTCACTCTTAGCAGATATCACGTTTCAAATGTCATCTAATTTTGACCAAATGTCACCAGAATATTTAACAATACACCTGAAACCAGCAGAATAATGAGATTTTTGTCAGAATTTTATAACCAATGCTTTGTCTGTTGTGAATGCTTTAAGCTTAAAAGGACAAAAAATGCATTTGAAATATTATCGCCTCAAATAGTCCGAGGGTATGTAGGAAGTCATGTCTTCCTTGTGGCACAGTGAGTAAGCCACCTGCTCTATCTAAAGTATTTGACAAGACACCTGAAACCAGCAGGTTAATGTGTGATTTCTTTCAGGGTTGTATTCCCAACAGTAGGTGGGTTTCAATTAACCCTCAAATTGCATAAACTGAAATTGTGAATATAAAATACACATAACGGAAACACCTGAATTTAGAAAAAAAAAACATTTATCGCAAAAATGTTTTTACGCTCGCATGAGGTGATATTTCAGGCAATCCGAAGAAGCCATATTTTGCAAAACTGCAATAAAAACACTTTTTTGCATTTGTAGTTCATGATGCTATGCAGGCGCTACAAGAGGTGTTATTGCATCACAAAACTCTTCAAAAGTTGAGCAGATCATCTGGAAGTTTTGAGTCCACAATTCCTCTGTGAAATCGTGGACCTCCCAGAAATCCCTCATACATGGCTGCTCCCACGTAAAAGGGGTTTGCCTTTCTATTATCGTATAACACGCCTGCATCGCTATCAATTGGAAATAGTGACGGTTAGTGTGGTGGCTGCAGTAGAAATAACCTGCTAGTGTTTTGAACAGAAGAGAAGTCGCAGAAAATCACTCAGTGGAAACACACTCATCTTGCCGAAAATATCACTTAATTTTTGTGCAGTTTTCTAATGGGAACCCCCTCAGTGAACTTGTTAATATTCTAAGTTTTGTGACCTCCCTCTCACTGCCCTCTCCTTCTGAGGCTGTTTTCTGGCGTTGGAGAAATATCCTGCAGGCGGTTTAAATCTTTGCACATTCTACAATGAATCCTGACACTTTTCATATAGGAGCACGATTTATGTATAAATGACCAGAAACAGGATGCATTACAGACCTTAAAGAAAATAAAAATTCAATACAAATGTAGTCATGTGAAGCGCATCATGCTTGTGAAAGCAGATTTATATATGTCAAAAGAGCATCAGCATAAAGTGATGGCAACCATGTATAATTTTAAAGGTAGGTTAACTGTTTTGATTCTTGTCAATTAAAAAGTAACAAGCATTTAAATTCTAGCAATCTGCCTGGATGCCGAAAAATAGTGCTTTAATATGACTTTTTCATGCTATTTTGGACAACATAACATAAAACTATGTTTTTTTACGCTAATTTGGATGACAGATGCTACTATTATATGACGTTTTATGTTATTTTGGACAATGTTATATACTTTGATTTATTTGATTTTTTTTTAGATTATTTTTGGGGCCTTTTATTGCCTTTAATTGACAGGATAACGTGAGCGTGAAAGGGGGAGAGAGAGAGGGAGACATGCAGCAAAGGGCCAAGGCCTGATTTGAACCCGCGGCCGCTGCAGCGAGGACACAGCCTCTGTACATGGGGCGCCGCGCTATCCACTGATCCACCAGGCGCCCCATACTTTGATATTTTAATGCTATTTTGGATGACATACGATACTACAAATTTTTCATACTATTTTGGACGACATACTGTATACTGGGACTTTTTTAAGCCATGTTGGTAAACATACTACAATATGACCTTTTTATGCTATTTTGGGTGACGATTGATACTATGATTTTTTTTCTTAATGCTATATTGCATGACATACTATACGATGACATATTATTGCGATTTTGGAAGAATTACAATGGTGACCTTTTATACAAAAATATGACTTTTTTATGCTATTTTGACCAACATACTATAGAATAACTTTTTTATGCTATTTTGGACAACATATTTTATTGTGAATATTTATGCTATTTTGGACGACATACTATAGTATGACTTTTTTAAGCTGTTCGGCAGCTTTAGCTCATTCAGAATGCTGTTGCGAGGGTCCTGGAAAGAACTAGGAAATGTGTAAATCCTTACACTCTCTACCTTTCACTCAGATACAGTAATTGATTTTAACATCAAATTGCTTGTCTATAAACCACTCAGTGAGTCAGCGCCGAAATATACCTCTGACACTCCTGTCACATATGAACCTTCTATGGCGCTCAGAACATCTGGTCCCGGCCCAATGACCATGACCGCCCAGATGATGTTGAAAGAGCCTTGGCTCTGATCACTTTTAAGACACAGTTAAAAAGATTCCTCTTTTACACTGCCTGCTCCACCTGCTAATGACTACACACTCATTCTACATTTAAAAAAAAGTTTTGTCTTTGCACGTCGTGTCTACACTTTTGCCATTTCTGATGATTTTTTTTTATGTTGAAGTTTTTCTTTTTCAATCATTTAGTACTTGATTTTACCTTTTATATCTTATCAATTGATTATTTTATTGTAAATGTGTATCCTTTATTATGTGATTCTGTTGTATTGCTTTGTAAAGCACTGTTATATAATTGTGCTAAGAAAATAAAGCTGCCTTGCCTTGCTATATTGACGACCACACCATAGTAAGATTTTTTTATGCTAATTTGGATGACATACCATAGTATTACTTTTTTATGCTGTTTTTGTCGACATTCTGTAGTATGATAAATTTAAGCAATTTTGAAAAACATACTATAGTATGACTTTCTTATGCGATTTTGGATAACATACAAAGCTATGCATTTTTTATACTATAATGGACAACATGCAACGGAAAAATTTTAAAATCAAATGTTGGTCGACATGCAATGACGGCGCATGTCGGCGAGCTATTTAATTTGGTTTTAAGCTTTTTTCATATGTTTTGGGATATGTCATTTTTTGACATTTTTGCCATACTATAGCCTTGCTTTCCGGATCATTTTTTCGACATGTCATATAATGGTGTTTTTGGCCATTTTTGCAACTTTCTTTGCTATGGCGTGTTTCAGTACACTATTTAATGCGTTTTTAAGCTACTTTCATCATTTTTTTTGATACATGTCATTTTTTGACATTTTTACCATACAATAGCCTTGCTTCCAGCATCATTTTTTCAACATTATGGTGTTTTCGGCTTTTTTTGCAACTTTCTATGCTATAGTGTGTCTCGGCAGGCAATTTAAAGTAGTTTTAAAGTTGTTTTCAGCCAATTTTGGGATATGTTATTTTTTGACATTTTTGCCATACTATAGCCTTGCTTTCTGTGTCATTTTTTCAACATTTCACATTATGGCTTTTTCGGCTTTTTTTGCAACTTTCTATGCTATAGTGTGTCTCTGCAGGCAGTTTAATGCAGTTTTAAGTTGTTTTCAGCTATTTTTGGGATATGTCATTTGTTGCCATTTTTGCCATACTATAGCCTTGCTTCCTGGGTCATTTTTTCGACCTTCCACATTATAATGTTTTCGGCTTTTTTTGCAACTTTCTATACTATAGTGTGTCTTGGTACGCTATTTAATTTAGTTTTAAGTTGTTTTCAGCTATTTTTGGGATATGTCATTTTTTGACATTTTTGCCATACTATAGCCTTGCTTTCTGGATCATTTTGTTCGACGTGCCATATATTGGTGTTTTCGGCTTTTTTTGCAACTTTCTATGCTATAGTGTGTCTTTGTACGCCATTTAATTTAGTTTTAAGCTGTTTTCGGTTGTTTTTGGGATATGTCATTTTTTGACATTTTTGTCATACTATAGCCTTGCTTTCTGTGTCATTTTTTCAACGTTCCACATTATGGTGTTTTCAGCTTTTTTTGCAACTTTCTATGTTATAGTGTGTCTCGGCAGGCAATTTAAAGTAGTTTTAAAGTTGTTTTCAGCCAATTTTGGGATATGTCATTTTTTGACATTTTTGCCATACTATAGCCTTGCTTTCCGGATCATTTTTTTGACGTTCCACATTATGGTGTTTTCGGCTTTTTTTGCAACTTTCTATGCTATAGTGTGTTTTAGTACGCGATTCAATTTAGTTTTAAGCTGTTTTTTGTTGTTTTTGGTGCATGTCATTTTTCAACATTTTTGCCATAGCCTTGCTTTCTGTGTCATTTTTTTGACATTCTAGATTTTGGTGTTTTCGGAGTTTTTTGCAACTTTCTATGTTAGAGTGTGTCTCGGCACGCAATTTAATGCGGTTTTAACCTGTTTTCGATTGTTTTTGGGACATGTCATTTTTTGACATTTTTGCCATACTATAGCCTTGCTTTCCAGATCATTTTTTCGACATGCCATATAATGGTGTTTTTGGCCATTTTTGCAACTTTCTATGCTATAGTGTGTTTCGGTACGCTATTTAATGCAGTTTTAAGCCGTTTTTGGTTGTTTTTGGGACATGTCATTTTTTGTCAATTTTGCCATACTATAGCCTTGCTTTCTGGGCCATTTTTTCGACGTTCCACATTATGGTGTTTGCTGTTTTTTTTTTGCAACTTTCTATGCTAAAGTGTGTCTTGGTACGGCATTTAATTTAGTTTTAAGCTGTTTTTGGTTTTTTGTCACATGTCATTTTTTGCCATTTTTGCCATACTATAGCCTTGCTTTCTGGATCATTTTTTCAACATGCCCTATAATGGTGTTTTCGGGGTTTTGTTGCAACTTTCTATGCTATAGTGTGTTTCGGTACACTATTTAATGCAGTTTTAACCTGTTTTCGGTTGTTTCTGAGACTTGTCATTTTTTGACATTTATGCCATACCTTGCTTTCTGGATCATTTTTTTGACATTCCAGATTTTGGTGTTTTCGTGGGTTTTTTTTGCAACTTTCTTTGCTATGGCGTGTTTCAGTACACTATTTAATGCGGTTTTAAGCTACTTTCATATTTTTTTTTGATACATGTCATTTTTTGACATTTTTGCCATACTATAGCCTTGCTTCCTGGGTCATTTTTTCAACATTTCACATTATGGTATTTTCGGCTTTTTTTTTGCAACATTCTGTGCTATGGCTTGTCTCTGTATGCTATTTAATACGGTTTTAATCCGTTTTTGGTTGTTTTTGGGACATGTCATTTTTGTCATTTTTGCCATACTATAGCCTTGCTTCCTGGGTCATTTTTTCAACATTTCACATTATGGTATTTTCGGCTTTTTTTTTGCAACATTCTGTGCTATGGCTTGTCTCTGTATGCTATTTAATACGGTTTTAATCCGTTTTTGGTTGTTTTTGGGACATGTCATTTTTGTCATTTTTGCCATACTATAGCCTTGCTTCCTGGGTCATTTTTCGACGTTCCATATTATGGTGTTTTCGGCTTTTTTTTGCAACTTTCTATACTATAGTCTGTCTTAGTACGCTATTCAATTTAGTTTTAAGCTGTTTTTTGTTGTTTTTGGGACATGTCATTTTTTGACATTTTTGCCATACTATAGCCTTGCTTTCTGGGTCATTTTTTTGACATTCCAGATTTTGGTGTTTTCGTGGGGTTTTTTTTGCAACTTTCTATGCTATAGTGTGTCTCGGTACACAATTTAATGCAGTTTTAAGTTGTTTTCAGTTGGTTTTGGGATATGTCATTTTTTGACATTTTTGCCATACTATAGCCTTGCTTTCCAGATCATTTTTCCGACATGCCATATAATGGTGTTTTCGGGGTTTTTTGCAACTTTCTTTGCTATGGCGTGTTTCAGTACACTATTTAATGCGGTTTTAAGCTACTTTCATAATTTTTTTTGATACATGTCATTTTTTGACATTTTTGCCATACTATAGCCTTGCTTTCTGGGTCATTTTTTCAACATTTCACATTATGGTGTTTTCGGCTTTTTTTTGCAACATTCTGTGCTATGGCTTGTCTCGGTATGCTATTTAATACGGTTTTAATCCGTTGTTGGTTGTTTTTGGGATATGTCATTTTTGTCATTTTTGCCATACTATAGCCTTGCTTCCTGGGTCGTTTTTTCGACGTTCCAGATTATGGTGTTTTCGGCTTTTTTTTGCAACTTTCTATACTATAGTGTGTCTTAGTACGCTATTCAATTTAGTTTTAAGCTGTTTTTTTTTGTTTTTGGGACATATCATTTTTTGTCATTTTTGCCATACTATAGCCTTGCTTTCCGGATCATTTTTTCAACATGCCATATAATGGTGTTTTCGGGGTTTTTTGCAACTTTCTATGCTATAGCTTGTCTCGGTACAGTATTTAATGCGGTTTTAAGCTGTTTTTTGTTGTTTTTGGGACATGTCATTTTTTGTCATTTTTGCCTTACTATAGCCTTGCTTCGTGGGTCATTTTTTCAACATTTCACATTATGGTGTTTTCGGCTTTTTTTTGCAACTTTCTATGCTATGATTTGTCTCAGCTAGTGCACTAGAACAAACAGAGTACTGACAACAGACGTTCAAAATGTTTGGTAGTCACGTGACACATGGGGGCTTCGAATAGTTAATTGGAATACAA
>NW_024643106.1:0-239 GCF_008729295.1 Plectropomus leopardus
CAGTCTACAAGTGTAACATTCTACAGTCACAGCAAAATTCTAAAACTGTAACATTCTACGGATACATCATAACATTCTAGAACTGTAACATTTGACACTTACATTTTAACATTTTATTACTTTAACACTCTACAGTTACAGCAGCATTCTACAACTGTAACATTTAACGGTAACAGCAACATTCTAGAACATTAACATTCTACAGTTTCATCATACAAATGTAGAACTGTAACATTCTA
>NW_024643107.1:0-405 GCF_008729295.1 Plectropomus leopardus
ACGGGCGGGCGTGACGCGCAGGCAGCTGTTCTCGTGCGCAAGCAGCCCTTCTCGTGCCCAATGGAGACGACGGCACCACGACAAGTGAGACCCGCCCCAGGGGGTTGCACTGGGCAGCAGGCGCTTGGGGGTCATCGCTTCTCGGCCTTTTGGCTAAGATCAAGTGTAGTATCTGTGCTTATCAGTTTAATATCTGATACGTCCTCTATACGGGGACAACATATTAAACGGATTTTTGGCAGCAGGTGCCGAACAAGGGGCTTGCCCCATTCGCTCCACGCATCGACCCGGTATTGCAGCGCCGCCGGGAACGGTGCACCCTTCTCAGGCCCTGTGGAAAAAGCAATTTGAACGAAGCCCCGCCCTGCCCCAGGTGCCGTTG
This sequence comes from Plectropomus leopardus, assembly GCF_008729295.1. Lineage (NCBI taxonomy): Eukaryota > Metazoa > Chordata > Actinopteri > Perciformes > Serranidae > Plectropomus > Plectropomus leopardus. The sequence continues at coordinate 383 of NW_024643107.1, forward strand.
CGTCCGGAATATAAACGGAAATA
>NW_024643108.1:0-576 GCF_008729295.1 Plectropomus leopardus
GAGTTGAACCTATTTTTGACAGGCTTTGCCATTTGGTTGAGCCTTGTGCATTTGTGAACAGTAAGCCGAGACTGGAGCGATTCATTACGGGCGGGCGTGACGCGCAGGCAGCTGTTCTCATGCGCAAGCAGCCATTCTCGTGCCCAATGGAGACGACGGCACCGCGACAAGTGAGACCCGCCCCAGGAGGTTGCACTGGGCAGCAAGCGCTTGCGGGTCATCGCTTCTCGGCCTTTTGGCTAAGATCAAGTGTAGTATCTGTTCTTATCAGTTTAATATCTGATAGGTCCTCTACACGGGGACAACATTTTAAACGGATTTTTGGCAGCAGGGGCCGAACAAGGGGCTTGCCCCATTCGCTCCACGCATTGACCCGGTATTGCAGCGCTGCCGGGAACGGTGCACCCTTCTCAGGCCCTGTGGAAAAAGCAATTTGAACGAAGCCCCGCCCTGCCCCAGGTGCCATTGCGTCCGGAAACAGATGCAACGCAACGGCCTCTGGTGCCGGAGGCCCGGAGCTGTGGCCAAAAATATAAACGGAAATAAATCCTGCGGTCACCTCGCCTGTGTCCCTCG
>NW_024643109.1:0-246 GCF_008729295.1 Plectropomus leopardus
CTCAGTGGTGTTCCTCTCCACGGAAGTCTTTAGTAAAAGGCGAAAGACTTGTGCGCTATGAAGAAAAACCAGAGCATGTACAGCCCTCCGCACCGGAGCGGCCAAAGACCCTCGTGGTCCCAGTCATTACGCTCACGGTGAGCCTCGCTTGTGCCGCCTTCCAAATCGCACTGCCATAGTGCATAAAATGTTTACGTCATCCGTATGTAAAATACATTTGGTAACAAGTCCCCCACTCCCCGGGAC
>NW_024643110.1:0-207 GCF_008729295.1 Plectropomus leopardus
GATATCAAATGTCAAAAGATGCGCACCATTACATCTAATTATGACATGAATCTTCATCTCTATTCAAATCTCAAATCTGTCTTAGTTGTACAACGTTCAATCTTAAGTGTATCATTTATGAGAATTAACCATTAAAGTGCTCACACATTTACCTGTTCATTGAACAGTGTTTCAATAGTACTTATGGTAAGTAACCATTAACATTCA
>NW_024643111.1:0-272 GCF_008729295.1 Plectropomus leopardus
GCCATCTGTTACAGCAGGAAGTTTGTCCTGAACCTCAGACTCTTCCGTCCTCCAAAAAAACCTGACCTGTAGACAGGTCACACAATTTACATTCAACACCATCCATTCTCAGATGCATCATTAGGGATATCAAATGTCAAAAGATGCGCACCATTACATCTAATTATGACATGAATCTTCATCTCTATTCAAATCTCAAATCTGTCTTAGTTGTACAACGTTCAATCTTAAGTGTATCATTTATGAGAATTAACCATTAAAGTGCTCACACA
>NW_024643112.1:0-205 GCF_008729295.1 Plectropomus leopardus
CATACCGTCAGTGACATCATCCACACCGTCAGTGACATCATCCATACCGTCAGTGACATCATCCACACCGTCAGTGACATCATCCACACCGTCAGTGACATCATCCATACTGTCAGTGACATCATCCACACCGTCAGTGACATCATCCATACCGTCAATGACATCATCCATACCGTCAATGACATCATCCACACCGTCAGTGACA
>NW_024643113.1:0-370 GCF_008729295.1 Plectropomus leopardus
TACCGCCCGAAGAACGAACTGAAATTCTGTGAGCTGATCTTCGTTTGCGTTGGTTATAATAAAAGTCATTACCAACTAACTTTGAGTTTTGGCGTACTGCATCTGGGTTCTAACACAACCTGTTTCAGTACAATCTGGCCAAACATGGACCCAGCAGACTCCAACACACTACAGTCTCGTCTAGCCCGTGTTGAGGGAATGCTCCAGCAGCACGAGGTTCAGCTTTCCTCCAACGCGGCGGAGGCTCGTCATTCTGCTTCGGCGTTGGAACGAGCATTAACCCTGCTGGCTAACCAAGTGCAACAGATGGCAACCACGTTAACCCAACATGCCGTTCCTGGTTCGAGTCCTGTTCAGCCGGCTCCCAACC
>NW_024643114.1:0-352 GCF_008729295.1 Plectropomus leopardus
GTTTTTACGGGACCCTTTTTCAATAAATCCGTAATAATGGATCCGATCTTGGGTGTCGTACGTCCATATTTTATCCATCCGATGATAAAAATACATTAGCGTCTATGCTAAACGCCATATTGGTTTCCCATGATTCCTTTGGAGAGAGGTCAGAGGTTGTTTTAGTGTTGTCCACCAATCGGAAGACGAGCCGACGCTTCGTATCCGCTTACGTATGCTATACGTCATCTGGTTCAAACTGCACTGTGATTGGTCTAATCCACCTGTATCTATCGCTCTGTGTTATTGGTAGCGCCTCATGCGTTAGTATAAACTCTGGTAGCCCCTAATAATAATAAATTATATTTAATAG
>NW_024643115.1:0-510 GCF_008729295.1 Plectropomus leopardus
ACTTAAAAACGAATTACCAAAAGTGTCTTTACTGACCAAAAACTGGTATAAAGAAAAGCGTCAAAGAGATTTAAAAAGAAAATGGCTTCAAAAGTTAAAGTTCAGCAAAGCTCTGGTGAGCTGTTGCGGCTCCGCTTATAAAATTGAAGAAAAGAAAAGTTGCGAGCGGGGATGCACGAGACGCACCGCGGTAAAAAGGAGCGAAGAAAAACTTCAGAAGAGAGAACAGGAGAAGCCTTGAGAAGAGAGAAAACTTAGAGAGAGAGAGAGCTCACTTAGAGAGAGTCACTCAGTTTTTATCTTTCGATTTGGGGGTGCGGATGGAAGGCGGAGTTAGCGAACTTTTGCACCGAGCGATCGCACATCTGGAATAAGTTTCTAAAAGACCTAATGTAATTTATGAGACATTTATGTCTCTGAACTTTATGACGAATTACGCAATCTAACCCGTGGTGTATAAATTCACGTATCTCCTCACCACTATAGTCTCATCACAGTAACTTCAAATGC
>NW_024643116.1:0-4309 GCF_008729295.1 Plectropomus leopardus
TTAAAAGTCCGTCCCTTACAGACACCTGCTCCAAATATAAGCCTGTTGATATATATACATATGTATGTATGTATGTGTGTGTGTATATATATATAATAGTAATAATAACTAACAAAAAAACACGATAGGTTACTTAGTCCCTACCTGTGCGTGACGTCACTTCCTGTAAACGCATGTTGAGGACGTCCGGTGTGTGTCATGGAGTACGCAGCGAGTCCTGCTGTAAATCTGGTGTAAATGCCACGATTTAATCTTAACAACTCGATTATTCAACCGCGCCGGCGTTGATAAGCTGCTCCTCCATCAGGACACGAGCTGTGAACCCGAAAGAGTTAACTTTTGTCGAGTTATTGACGCTTGAAAACTGCGGTGAGTGACGCTCGTGTTCGCAGCTAATCTGTTGTTATGCTAGCTCTCGCGAGAAGAGAACAGACCGTTTGTTATTTTCAGATCCAAATACTTTTATCCAAAAAGCTTTTCGGAGTTTTGAAAATGTTTTTTTTAATGTTTTCGGTGTACTTTGGTACGTACTGTATCATTTTATTACTGTTTTAAGGGATGCTGTCGCTAACCGCTAGCGCTAATTGGTAATGCTGTTGTTTGTTTACAGGTGTAGCTGACGGTGCTAATGTTATGCTAAATGAAAGATGGAAATTCTGCTCTTTAAAAAGCTTTTCACCTCTTCTGTTAACACTGCAGCTCTTGATTTCAGTGAAATTCACTTTAATGGTTTGTAGTGTAACTACAGGGGCTCCACCGATATAGTTTTTTCAGGACCAATACAAATTATTAGTTGATATTGATAACTGTCGATGTCAATATTTAGAATTTGTAATATAACAAACTTAAACACAAAGCTTTGTTTAGATGTTTTTAGCAAATGTTTAATTAAAACTGAAACTTTCAACATAAAAAAACATGAAAGAATGAAAATAGCTCATACTGAAACTTTATTTGCATTTTTTACTTAATTAATTTTGCTGGTGATCATTAAAATTAAATGCATATGTAGATAATTGGCAAAGTGCCAAATAGCAAACAAACAATTTGTCAACCCTACTAACTACTATTGATTTTAACTGATTTTGGTCATAAAATTCACGCTAAAATGTGTTCAAAGTAATAATTCATGTGTTAGGTGTAAAATAATATATATAAAAACAGGTTAAAAAGAGTAATGTTATAATGTGAGGTGGTTTAAGAGGTTATTGAATAATTTGTTAGCTAAAAAAAAACTTGACTTATCATCATCAACCATGTTTATTCAGGGAAAATTGACTGAGCATTAAGCTCTTTTACATCTTTGTCCTGGATTCACATTCAGTGGGCCAAACAAGCAGCAAGGACTCACAAAAGTCACAAACTGCAATAAAATCAAAAAACGGGATGAAACAGATTAAATAACAAATCTGCAACCAGTGAAAAAAAGCATAACAAAACAAAAGAAGAAAAGACAGTAAAAATGATGACAATTAAAAAAAACAAAAACAATAAATAACGATCATGTCTATGAAATAACCAAAGCAGGAGCACTGTACTAATGGTAATTATGTCATGGTAATTCATAACTTATTCATGTTTTTGTGACACATAGAAATTTATTTAATTGTGCCAAAAGTATATCCTCAGTTTTTGGTTATATGTTGTAAAATGAGTTAAAGAAGAAAGAAATTTGTGATGTCTCATGTTAGAAGAAGAACTGCTTAACTTACATTTCTGTACTATTTGTGCAGGCTGTTTGTTTTTTTGGGAAGCACCAGATCTGCTGCTGAACTTGGTGATGGCGAGCCCAGCCCAGCGAGACTGTGGACGATCGTGGACGCAGTGAGACAGACCGGAGGACCTGTTCACAGAGGACATCTGCTTAATCACTCACTCTGATTCCAGATAAGAACACACATACACACTACCTGGGAAGTAGCATTTATGAACAGCAAACACACTTACGGACACAAAAACTGAACTATTGAAGCACCTGAAACCCCAAACTTAAAGGAACAAAGTGAGTTGGAGAGCCCAACTCAAAGAGACTCATGCTTTTGTTTTTTGTTTTGTTTTTTTTCATACAAAAAGCAGTACTGTGAATGTTTCACTATTGCTGTGAAGCAATAAATGTGTCATCTGTTTAACATAATATCAGCTCTCTTTGTGAGTCATTTAAGTTATTACTCCTTTCAGTAGATGTTAGTGTCTCTTCTGCCAGGTTAGGACTGTAGTGTTACATTAAGTGTTCAAGAGAGCCTTTTTAAATGTTTTAGTGCAGGCTTTCCTTCATGTTCATTTTTTTGTAGCGGTCCACCACAATAACATAATTTGTGGCATTTTATTGCTGTTCTGTTCTCTGAATTGGAACCTGTTGGAATAAATGCGTCCTACCATTCAGTTATTCATTGTACGCATATTCTGGGCACAGATGGAGCAGCAGAACGTCAGGCACAGCGAGCGTGAAACTTTACTGTTCATTCTGCTCGGGCTTATGCTGCCTTCACATCAGGGGTCGACCGGTTTTTCAGGGCTGATTATTAGTAGTTAATGAACTGATACCTGATATTTGGAACTGATATGCATTTACAATAAAAATGAAAATACAAAAAATTCCAACACAAAACTTGTGTAAATGCCTTTAGCAAATGTTTAATCAAAACTGAAACTTTCAGCATCCTTTACTTTTTATTCATAAAGTCAAGTAAAAATTTGAATGAATAAAATGAGGCCGTTCTGTGGCTGTAGTGTGCTGTTGACGGGTTACACACCATCGACGATGGCGCCACTGGAGCCTTTTCAGAGATGATTTCAGATTTAAAAGTTGATTTAAAATAGTTGATTGTAAAGTGTCAGACTGAAGTCGTTCGATACTGATGCTGTCTCGTTCCCGCAGGTCGTCAAATATTGACGCTTTGCGTTGGTGGTTTAGTCCGACTGCTGACCTGAAGAGTTGGTATTTGACAACCTGGCAGTGAGACTCAACAGTCAACTCTTTTTCAACAAACAGCACCTTTTAGAAATATAGGAGCCTCCTCAAATGTCACCATGTTTATTTTTAATATCACGCAAATCCATTATTCATATCTGGCCTGAGTTGTCTGGAGTACCATCTAGTGGACTTCTCTTATGACGCGTAGTTATTAGAGATAAGAAGTTTATAAGATAAGAGATAAAATTATCCTTTATTAGTCCCACAGTTGGGAAATTTGCAGTGTTACAGCAGCTATGAGGTACTTATTTATTATTATTATTATTATTATTATTATCATATGCACAGTAAAAACACAGTGGCTTACACCATAAATTCAATAATACAGAAGTTTGGAAAGTGCTCTGTGGGTCGTAATATTGAGGAATATGTGAACAAACGACGCAGCTGGTTGTCTGCGTGAATACGTGCTTAAAAAGCAAAAACATATCCGGCTTTACAGCTTTTCCTCACAGCAATAACTTAACAGAAGAAAACCCTCTGATGTCTTTTCATGTTTCATGCCCCTAAACTTGTCCCAGATCGTCCCCTTGATTCTGCACAATTCAAATTGATAGAAAAGATTAAAATTACAAAGATAAATTGAGTTTAACTGGAATTCTGCTTTAATTAGATGCTTTTTTTGTGTAGTAGTGGGGATTTTGAGAAATTGTGTAACAGTCAGAGACTGTTTTAAGGCTTACTTTCTTGATTGACAGGGGAATTAACTTATCAAAGACTATTTTAGTGATTCCTTTTTTCATCTAAAAAAAACTTGAAGGCTTTGAAACATCTATTTAGAAACTTTTTTCTTTTATTTTGTCATTGCTGTTTGTTGTGAAATCAGTGTGTAACTAGTAGAAAAATGAGTGTTTATAACTGACAGGAAAAGCAAAACGAAGAAAAACACATATTGTACATTTTTCTTACATGTGTTGCCTCGTTTGTATCAAACGCTGCCAACTGTAAAGCCACCAAATCAATTAGTGACTGAGCAGCGACTGCAGCAGCAGAGACGCTCGCTGTTTGCCCTTGCATGCGCGAGTTACTATCTTAACTTGGCAGCTGACACTTTGCCAGAGTGGATGTGCTGAGAGGTGTATTAGAAGTGATAATGAAGAACACACTTCCAGTTGAGAATGAGGCAATTAAAGAGGGGTGTAAACAGCAGAGGGAGGACGCAGTGTGACTTCCCTCCCTCCCTCCTGAGGGAATCCTCCAGCGTCTCTCACACCTGAGAGGTCTGCGGCGAGCGCTCGCTCTGACGACGATTCTGGATGACAGTTAGCGACAGGAGGATGTAACGCGGTGCAGCGGGACGACAGCCGGGAGACCGAGAGCTGCACACTTAAAACG
>NW_024643117.1:0-252 GCF_008729295.1 Plectropomus leopardus
CATAAAAAATACAAGCAAGTACTACATTGCTACAAATTATAATAGAATGACCATAGAGCTGAATCAACAATAAAATAGAAACAACAGTGTCATAAGAAGGAAGTATGAAAAGCAAATCACATAAATCAGTTACTGTCATGTGTTATGTATAGTACAGATAAATGTGCACAGATTGACAGGCTGGTCACACCAGCATGTCAAACCGTCAAAGACCAGCAAGAACCGGGTCAGGACCATCTAGGCCCACCTCTG
>NW_024643118.1:0-252 GCF_008729295.1 Plectropomus leopardus
CATAAAAAATACAAGCAAGTACTACATTGCTACAAATTATAATAGAAGGACCATAGAGCTGAATCAACAATAAAATAGAAACAACAGTGTCATAAGAAGGAAGTATGAAAAGCAAAGGGCATAAATCAGTTACTGTCGTGTGTTATGTATGGTACAGATAAGCGTGCACAGATTGACAGGCTGGTCACACCAGCATGTCAAACCATCAAAGACCAGCAAGAACCGGGTCAGGACCATCTAGGCCCACCTCTG
>NW_024643119.1:0-419 GCF_008729295.1 Plectropomus leopardus
AGCTGACCTACTTTTTGGAGAGGCTGCAGTCTGCAGCCTCTAACTCAGATTCTCTCTGCTACACACGTAAACATAATTACATGATTCAAAGTCCTAAATTATTATCTTCGTGACTAACACAACTTCTTTTTTTGACAGCACTCTTCCCTTGGCGTCAGCCAACACATAAGCGGCTCTCAAAATGTGTTGTAAAGCAGACATGGGTCGGTAAAGTCGGTAGCCGACGACTTCTTGACGGGTGGAGACCCTCTGGATCTGACGGTAACATCATGAACTGCCCACAGATTCAGAGACTTGTGAAGAAGCAGAAGTGCAAAGGACTTTGCATCCAACACTCTGAAGGGAAGGGAGTTTTCACAAAGCGCACATTGTGTACTGGTGAGGTGGTCTGTGATGATCATGGACGTGTTGTCACAGCC
>NW_024643120.1:0-263 GCF_008729295.1 Plectropomus leopardus
TTTTTTTTAGTAAAAGAGCTCGTTGGTGTATTTGTGTTTACACGCAGGGTTCCTGCAAAAAGAAAAGAGAGACGATGGACCGAGCAAATAATACGAGGAGGAGAATATTAGACACGATTAATGAAAAGAGGGATGATAACAATTCATCAGTGATGGATTAATCTGTGTTAACGGTTTAATCTTATATGTGAAATTAAACTCTTAAAATATTTGCAATATGTTGTTGTGAGCTTTAAGGATGAAATGCATTTGGTATAGTTTGA
>NW_024643121.1:0-478 GCF_008729295.1 Plectropomus leopardus
ATAAAGTCATCAAGCCATTTATTTACACTGACGGCCCAAGGGCCAAATCTGGCCCCTGATAGGGCCCCTGGTAGCCCACCAACCATTTTCTAATGTACAATAAAAATAAAGTGATTGACTCTGTGAATAGTTTTTGTCCTTTTAGTCTCCATAAGGTGTCAGAGACATAAAACAGCATCAACATAGAGCTTGTTGATCAAAAAAGCCAGAGGAGGATCCCCCACACCCCCGACAGAGGACACAGCTGAGACACCGCTGTCCCAAAATCTGAGAAATCACAGAAACGTCTTAAAATCCTACAAATGTCCCAAAGTCTTAAAAATGCTCTAAAATTCTAGAAATGTCCTTATATCCTAAAATCTCCAAAATCCTAGAAATGTTTTTAAAGAATTCTAGAAATGTGTTCAAATACAAGAAACATCCTAAAATCCTAGAAATGTCCTAAAATCCAAAAATTTCCTAAAATCCTAGCAATGTC
>NW_024643122.1:0-491 GCF_008729295.1 Plectropomus leopardus
TTACAGAGAATGGTCCGAAAAAGAGAAAATATCCAGTGAGCGGCAGTTCTGTGGACGAAAATGCCTTGTTGATGCCAGAGGTCAGAGGAGAATGGCCAGACTGGTTCGAGCTGATAGAAAGGCAACAGTAACTCAAATAACCACTCGTTACCACCGAGGTATGCAGAAGAGCATCTCTGAACACACAACACGTCAAACCTTGAGTTAGATGGGCTACAGCAGCAAAAGACCACACCAGGTGCCACTCCTGACAGCTAAGAACAGGAAACTGAGGCTACAATTCGCACAGGCTCACCAAAATTGGACAACAGAAGATTGGAAAAACGTTGCCTGGTCTGATGAGTCTCGATTTCTGCTGCGACATTCGGATGGTAGGGTCAGAATTTGGCGCCAACAACATGAAAGCATGGATCCATCCTGCCTTGTATCAACGGTTCAGGCTGGTGGTGGTGGTCTAATGGTGTGGGGGATATTTTCTTGACACACTTTGG
>NW_024643123.1:0-222 GCF_008729295.1 Plectropomus leopardus
TTAATGATAACCAAACAGACATGTAAGCGCGGCGGCCAACCAAAAACCACAAACATGAAAAATAAAAATGGCACTTACTTTTTGTGTACCTTGCTGCATGGCAATAGCTCAGACTGTAGGGAAACTGGAGGACAGTGCCCTTAAGCAAGGCAGTGAACCTCTAACTGCTAAAAGCTCTGAGTATGTGTCAGCTCCATCAGTCTAACATCTCTCTGCAACTAA
>NW_024643124.1:0-250 GCF_008729295.1 Plectropomus leopardus
CTTGTGTTCTCAGTCTGTACTTAAAGAAATGCAACTTGTTTGTTGGTGCACATTACAGAAGAAGGTCCACACTTGAGTAGGATATAATGACATGAGTCCACTGTTGGCTGGTACATAATGTCACAAGTTCCTTCTTAGATAGCACGGAGTGACATTCACACTCAACCATGTAAAGCACATACAAACATATTTAATAATACTTGTGAATAATGTTACATTTCTTCTTCAAATATGATTTGTTAGTATGTTT
>NW_024643125.1:0-255 GCF_008729295.1 Plectropomus leopardus
TCCAATAACACTAAAACTGAAGATCTGCCATGATCTGTGTTTAAGCGGATGTCATTAAATACTTTGACCAGAGCTGTCTCAGTGCTGTGATGTGGTCTAAAACCTGACTGAAAGACGTTAAAGCAGCTGTTGACTGTTAAGAAGTAATTTAGCTGTTGGAACACAGCCTTTTCAATGATTTTACCTAAAAAAGGAAGATTTGATATCAGCCTGTAGTTGTTCATTGAGGTCTTTTCTAGATTGTTCTTTTTTAAG
>NW_024643127.1:0-9631 GCF_008729295.1 Plectropomus leopardus
CTTAGAATATCTTTTATTGATGCGTTATAGTATACAAAGTGGAAATAAAGGCCAAAAAAGGCCAAAAACCTCATATTTTAGGATGTCAAAAAAATGGTGAAAAGAGGCAATAGTATAGTATGGCGAAAAAAGTCAAAATTTGATCGCTCCTAAAAATGGCTTAAAATAACTTAGAATAGGTTTTCATGACACGGTATGGTATGCAAAGTGGAAATAAAGGCCAAAAAATGCCAAAAACTTCATATTTTATTATGTCAAAAAAATGGCGAAAAGAGGCAATAGTATAGTATGGCGAAAAAAGTCCAAATTTGACCGCTCCTAAAAATGGCTGAAAACACCTTAGAATAGCTTGGACATACGCGTTATGTTATACAAAGTGGACATAAAGTCCAAAAACTGCAAAAACTTCATAATTTAGGACGTCACAAAACTGGCCAAAAGAGGCAATAGTATAGTATGGCAAAAAAAGTCCAAATTTGACTGCTCCTAAAAATGGCTGAAAACAACTCAGAATAGCTTGTAGAGACGTGTGTTATGTTATACAAAGTGGGAATAAAGGCCAAAAGTCTCATTATTTAGTATGTCAAAAAAATGGCCAAAAATCTCATGGCGTACGGCGAAAAATGTCAAATTTTGAAATGCCCCAAAAATGGCTGAAAACAAATATTATAGTCTGTAGAGTCAGGTCATAGCATGACACAAAGTCATGATTTAGCATGTCGAAAAAATGGCGAAGCTTGTGACCATAGGTGAGGGTAGGAACGAAGATCGACTGGTAAATCGAAAAACATTTGACTCCGCTTCCTTTTCACCACGACAGATCGGTGCAGAGTCGGCATTACTGCAGCCGCCACACCGATCGGCCTGTCGATCTCCCGCTCCATCCTTCCAAAAAGGCCTAAATACTTCGACTTTTCCCAACAATGTATTTCAACTTTATTCTTTAAAGTTTTAATTTTTTTCTCAACTATTTGATTTTTTTTACAACATAATTAAGGACATTTTGACTTTTTCTCAACACGCACAACGAAAAATTCCTCTCAAAATTATTTCTCCTGTCTGGCCCAAATCCTGTTCCGTAGTTTTGTCTGAAAATGCCTCGTGTCAAATTTACACGGCAAAATGTAAGAAAGTGAACCAAAGTGTGTTTTATTATCAAAGCTCAAAATCTTTTCTGTGTAAAATCCTGACAACTTTTCCGATCTTTTTGGCTGAACCGACTCTTCTAACTCGACCTGTTTCCTCCAAAGGACTCTGCGTGGCGGATATCGACGTGTTCGAAATCAACGAGGCCTTTGCCAGTCAGGTGAGTTAACGCCTAAATGTCGACGAATACGTTCATTTATCTTCTTACTGCATGTCCTCCAAAAACATTCTCTCTGGAAACTGTGTCTCTGCTACTCTGGAGTTTTTGAGTGTTTTCTACCGAAAATAACGAAAAGGCGACCACAGCGAGTAACAGAGACACTGTTTTAGAGAGAGACCTTCGAGCGGAGGCAAAAGTCTGCAGTGGGAATGAAAACATCACGAGCCTTAAGTGTGAATATTTTCCGTGTGATTCGGTCGCACTGACCCTTCGCCGCTGCAGGCGGTGTACTGCGTGGAGAAGCTGGGGATCCCGCTGGAGAAGGTGAATCCTAACGGAGGCGCCATCGCTCTGGGTCACCCTCTGGGCTGCACCGGTGCTCGACAGGTGGTGACGCTGCTCAACGAGCTCCGCCGCAGAGGCCGCAGGTTCGCCTGAAACACAAACGAGCGTCATTTCTTACAGACGCACGAGAGTTTTTTTAAAAATGCGTTGTTGTGGTTACCTGTCTGCAGGGCGTACGGCGTCGTGTCCATGTGCATCGGGACGGGGATGGGAGCGGCTGCCGTGTTCGAATACCCCGGACCGTAGGCGACAAATCAAGACTCTCTTTCAGAAATGGCGATTGATCGGCCTTCTTCAGACCGTCGCCGCAGCTCAGCCGTGATTGGTCACTTCAGTGATCTTTAGCTTTTGGAAAAAAATTGCCTTCAAGTATTTCTGCCAGAAAGCCTTTTTTTGTTTCTTTTGTTGTTGTGGGTTAAAATTAATAAATTTCTGCGATTAAGTCATGAAGACAAATGTTTAACCCTTTGAAATCTGAGCAAACTGGATTATTAAAAAAAAAGAAAAAGTGGTCAAAGTCAATGAAAAATGACAAAAATTAGCAAAAAAACAAAAAAAAAAAACTTTGCCCGTCTTTCCATCGGGATGAGGGCGAGAAAATCAGACTGAATTTTCATTTTGGGGTGAACTGTCCCTTTAACAGATAAATAATCCCCGCCGTGTGAAAAAGGGCGGCAGAGAAATTCAGTTTTGAAATTAATCTCACACTGAACTGATGCTGAACTTTAGACCAACACAGCTGATAAAGTGCCTGATTTGATCTTGCTGAATAAACAATCGATCATCTATCACCGATCATTGATCACTGATCATTGATCCCGATCAACTGAAAACAGATGAGAGCTGGAGACAAGTTATTTTTGTTTCTGCTGTACTCCGTGTTGTCATGAGGAAAATTATTTTTTTAATCCGCATTAATCCCAAATAGCGAGTTTGATTTTTCGGTGTTTGAGGACGTTTTAACCACAGTACGTTCTGTCAAATGAAAGGGCCGATAAATTACAGTCACCTGGTTCATAAATGCTTTTAATCTGATAAATTTTAATATCAATATTAACAGCAAAGTGCGTTTGTGTCTCGGGAGAGATTATCAGCATCGTTACTGCAAAACCGTCACGTTTTATTCGCTGAATGTTTTAGAGCAAAAATTAAGTTTCTCTCAGCACGCTGTCCGTCAGAAACAAGCAGACGGGAACGTAACAAATTTCGGTTAAATCTAAATATTGAATGAGTCGTTTTAAATGATTTACGGATTTACAGACGTTTCTTTCTCGATGTCGGCGGGCTCGATTAAAGGACTGACTTCATATTTCTAAGTTTTTTGGAAGAGCACGATTTCTGAAATTGACATGACGTCTCGCTCTGTTGAATCAGAGGACGATGCTGAGCATGCATTAACCCTTTAAAACCCGAACAAACCAGCTCCGTTTCTTTCAAAAGCACGAGAAGGCAATGAGCAACGAAAGAAGAAATGACCCAAAAATAAGCAAGACGTTAGTAAAAGTATAAGAAAAATACCTGAATATAGTTTATAAGAATAATAAGAATAAAATTTAAGGAAACTACTCGGAAAAAGTGCTTAAAAACAATGTTTTACAACAATGTTGTGACATAATTTTAAACGTGATTTTGATAATTTGCTATAAATTTATTTTTCAATAAATTTTTAAGAATAACTTTCTTAATCTACAGATTTCCTGTAATTTGTGGAAAATTTCCCGCCAAGTTTTTGAGTTACCGTCAGAGAGAATTTAACATGCAGAAATATGTAAAAAAAAAATTAATAATAATAATTGGAAAAAGAAATCTCCTTTGATACAATGCAGACTTGTGAATTGTGAAAAAAAGCAAATTCAAAATTAAGTAAAAGTACGAGAAAATTGTCGAATGCTACAAATTCTCTTAAACTGCAGGTACGCGCCACAAAAAAATGAACAAAAAAATCTGTTTTTCCTGCTGGTTCTTGCATGAGGCGAAACCTGTAACTTTGATCATCTCGATGACTTTAATGACTGTAGAGTTTGTGAACCTGAGCTGTGAATAATGTGAATAACGTGTTGAATTACGCTGATTTTATAGATGTAAAAATAAAACATTTCAACACGATCTGAGGCGGCAGGATTCAGTCTTTACTGAAAAATCGATTTTTTTTGTTGTTTCTGTACAAACACATGAAACAGAGAAGCAGCTGAGTCTGCGTGAAGATGAAAAACTCGCTCCATCGAGTCGACTGTCTGTGATTTTTAAAGGAAGCAGAGTTTCGTTTTCCCGTGAAAGCGTCCGTAGAAAAGTTCGAGTCAAACCTACGTGAGCTTCTGCTTCTTCCGCGCCTGGAACTGCTCCGTTTTGCTCTTAACGGACTTGATGAGCAGAGACAAACCGGGGTCCATCGACTTCTTCGTCGTCTCGTTCGCTTTTGAAGCGTCAGAGTCATTTTCACGTTTGCTCCCGGCGGCGGCGGCGGCCTCCCCCTGCGTGGGCCTGACCCTCTGAGCGCTGAGCGCGTCCTCCATGCGGCGCTGCTCGTCCTCGCGTCGCCGCTGCTTCTCGGCGAGGATGCTCTGCGTGGCTTTGGTCTTCCTGTAGTTCGGGTGTGACGGGTCCAGGTTGAACAGGTGCGAGGTGAACATGGCGGCGAAACGAGGGTCTTTAACGTCCACCTGCACAGACAGACGGCGGATTATCAGTCTGCAGATTATCTGGATCGATATTTTATTTCAATGATCATCAAAAAAACAATGAATTAAAAAGAGCAAACAAAGTGTCATCATGGGAGGAACCTTTACTTTGTGAAACCTCAGGGAGATAATTTCAATTATTTTTTTATTCAAATTTTCAGAATTATATATTTTATATATTCATATATATTAGGGCTGTCGTTCGATTAAAATATTTGATCGCGACACAAAAAAATATGTAATTAATTGCAAGTTAACTGTGGACGATGATGCAATTAATCGCATGTTTTTTGTGTTGTAAATGCTCCTTAAAGGTTAATTTTGATGTTTTTGTACTGTTATCAATGTGGAACTGGACAAATATACATATATTACTATTACAACAATCCAGGAAAACGACAAATACTCTCCAGAATAACCTCAAAGGTACTGCGTGTTTAAAATAAATAAATAAATATATACATATTTCTGTCGAGAAACTGTGACGGCTGTTTGGAGGCTAAATGTCAAAAATAAATAAAACAATAAAAAATAACTCAGTAAAATATGCTAAAATAAGGTGAAAAACACTAAAAGATAAAACAATAAAATATGCTAAAATAAGATAATAAAACTAGTGTTTTATTATCTTATTTTAGCATATTTTATTGTTTTATCTTTAAAATAAATCAGTGAAATATTAGATATAAACACACTAAAAATAATTCTGAAACTAAAACAGAATAAGAAAATATATGAATCAATAAAACAGACTGAGAGGATAAAACAAAAGTTAAAAGGCAGATTTTAGAGGCAGGTCGTGAGTTTGCTTTCAGAAATATTAACACGAACGTGTCGCTCTCAGGTCTTCAGGTCAGCTGGTTCACAGACGCGGAGAATAATTAGAATAAAATAATAACAATAAAGCGCCGCCTCGCTGAGCGATTTAACGTGTTTTTGACATCTGGACGATCTACAGGACGAACCACGTCCCCGCCGTGTTATTTTTGGAGCTCTGCTCCGGCCGAACACGGACGTCTCGTCGTTAAACCGACCTGGAAGTCGTCGCCCTCCGGCGGCTGCTCGCCCGTCTTCAGCAGCTTCTTCCTCTTCTTCCTGCTCAGATTCTGCTGCTCCACGATCTTATCGTAGTTGAAGTGTTTGTGTTTGGCCTCGTCAGCGTCGTCCTCCATCAGCAGAGCCATCTCCGCCTGCACGCACACACACACACACACACACGCAGACACACACACACACACGCAGACACACACAAGCAGACACACACACACATGCACACACACGCAGACACACACACACACACACACGCACACACACACACACACACACGCAGACACACGCACACACACACACACACACACGCAGACACACACACACACACACACACACACACACACGCAGACACACACACACACACGCACGCAGACACACACACACACACGCACGCAGACACACACACACACACACGCAGACACACACACACACACACGCAGACACACACACGCACACACACACACACACACACACGCAGACAGACACACAAACACACACACAGACACACACACACACACACAGACACACAGACACACACACACACACACACACACACACACACACACACACACACACGCAGACACACACACACACACACGCACACACACACACACACACGCAGACACACACACACACATGCACACACGCAGACACACACACACACATGCACACACACGCAGACACACACACACACATGCACACACACGCAGACACACACACACACATGCACACACACGCAGACACACACACACACACGCAGACACACACACACACGCAGACACACACACACACGCAGACACACACACACACGCACACACACACACACACACACACACACACACACACACACACAGAGACACACACACACACACACACAGAGACACACACACACGCAGACACACACACACGCAGACACACACACACGCAGACACACACACACACACACACGCAGACACACACACACACACGCAGACACACACACACACACACGCAGACACACACACACACACGCAGACACACACACACACGCAGACACACACAAGCAGACACACACACGCACGCAGACACACACACACGCAGACACACACACACACACACGCAGACACACACACACACGCACGCAGACACACACACACACGCAGACACACACACACACACACGCAGACACACACACACACACACACACACACACACAGTTACGTGTTTATCACGTGCGGTTTCCTCGGGGATCTGCTGGGTTTGAACTCTGACCTTTTGTTTCTGCAGCTCCTCCTCCTCCTCAGCTGTCCGCTCCTCTTCCTCCTCCCGCTGCTTCTTCTTCTTCTTCTGTTTCTTCCTCGTGTCTGCGGACACATCAGAGGAGACCGAAGCTTCCTGAGCGCCGACGAGCCGCCAAACATCTGAACTCAAAGACTCTCCGAACCGTAAAAAAGCTGATTCACAACATCGCCTTCAGTTCGTTTTTTCAGCTCTGTCCGAATTTTGAGATTAATTTCTGTTTGCGTCTTTCTCTAAATTGTTTTTGGAACAATGAATGCAACAAAAAAACACAGTTTCATTTCTAAAAAAAAACGCCATCATGTCCCACAAACCCCTGCTGTGCCGCGCCGACGGACGGCCGTGATCACCTGCAGCGGCGAGCTCCTCGGCGAAGAACGGGTCACGGAGGTCGACGTCTGGAGGAAGCTCGTCGTCACTGAGCTCTTCATCGTCTCCCTGATACACAGAAAATACGGAAGTGATTCATAAAACCACAGAAGAAGAGTCAGAGACTGACCTTCAAAATAAAAGTAGAGCAGCTTCTTCAGCAGATAATAATGTTGCTGATTTGTTGCTCTGTGATCAATGAAAAGAGAATTAACTTATAATATTACAAGAAAAAAGTTATAATTTAACGAGAATTCATATTTTTAATTATAATTATATTATGAATTTGGTTATATAACAATATAACTTTGTTCTTGTAAATTTATGACTTTTCTGTTAAAACTTTTGACTGTTTTCTCGTAATATTACGACTTTACTCTTACATTATTATACATTTATTCTCATAATATTACTGCTTTTTTAAATATTTCAACTTTTTCTCAGAATATTACGACTTTATTCTAAAAATCGAACTTTTTTTTCTTAACTATGGCTTTAATCCTCCGTGGTAACAGTCGGATAAATAAAAACCTCAATAATAATTAAAAAAAGAGCGAGTTCTGAGTTTTGAAGAAACAGATCAAATAAAAACGCGTTCGTAACTGGATGCTGTTGGTTTCGTCCTCCTCACCTCGTTTCTCTGAGATTTCTTCTGCTTCTTTCGCTCTTTCTTCTTCTGCAGGAACTCCTCCCACGGCGTCAGCTCGTCTTTGCCCTCCAGCTTCTTCTTCACCAGCTGCTCCGTCGTCTCCTTCAGTCCTGCACACGGACACATTTTAATAAACGAACCTCGGCTCGTAACCAAAAAACCCTCGTTTTGACCCAGACGGCTGGAATAAGCGCAGTGGTACCTGGCACCCAGGTGATCTCCATCTCCATGTCCCTGTCCTCCTGCAGCTTCCTGTCTTTGTCCTGGATGCCTCTCAGCAGCTCTCTGTACTTAGAAATCTGCTCCTCGCTTTTCTTCTTCTTCTTCTTCTTCTCCTCCTGCTCCTCCTCTTTCTTCACCTCCGTCTCTTTAGCTACAAAACCATCAAAACACATCGAGACTCCTCAGAGCTGCAACATCGACGGGCGACTTTCTGCTGCAGATTTGTGCAAAACTTAAGTGACGTTTTCTAAAATCTCGATAAAACTCAACGTGGAGCCGACCGTGTTTCCACTGAGTGATGTCATGTGACTTCTCCTCTGATAACATCCCAGTAACCATGGCGACGGATGTTCAAAACACCAGCAGCTTTATTTCTATTGCAGCCGTCATTATTTCAATCCGAGGCCACGTAGGCGTGTTATGGGAAGGCGAGCCCGTTATACGTGGGAGGGGACACGTATGACGGAGAGTCTCCCGACCAATCAGAGAGTCTTTAGATTACAGGTCATATTAGTCAAATCAGGGTCAAATCTGTCCCCTCCTCATCTGAAAACAAACGTCACGGCGTGCACGGACTGTCAGAAAAGTCGCGCTTTTCTCTGATAATATTCGGAGTTTCTGCGGCGTATCTCACCGCCTGCTGCCGCCTCAGCGTTCCCGCTCTCCTGCTCTCCGAACTCCGTCCCTCCGTCTTCACCGTCCTCTTCCTCTTCCTCGCTGGAGGAGGCCAGGTAGGCGTTGAAGTCCATGGCCAGCAGCTCGTCTTTGGTGAACTTCCTGTTCAGGGCGGTCACGCGCTCGCTGTCCGTCTCGTCCCACGTCAGCTGCACCTAAACACAGACTCACACGTCAGTCCCCGAGACGTTTGTCTTCTACTGAAGTGAATTTAAATATATATATTTATTTTATATTATGTATATTTTCATACAATACAATAAATATTTCATTTTATTTATTTATTTTTTCGTATATATATATTTTTGACTGTCGAGTTGGCACCTTCTTGTCCACGGAGCCAGCAGGCGCCCTAACACCGTGTTTTTATTATACTTGGCAAAAAAATATTTTTATATTGTTTATAATTTTTTTACTATTGTTACTGTCTCTCTCTGTCTACTCTCCTGTACTCTCTGTACTGCAAATATCGCCAGTGTGGGACTAATTAAGGATTATTTTATCTTCTCGTCCTTGAAAAATCTGTTTTTTAACATCGAGGGTCTAAATTCTGTCCATCGTTCGTGTTCTTACCTTCAAATGTTGAGTAATACTACAGTGTCGGAACTGCATCAAATATACTCAAAGCATAACAAGTAAAAGTACTCATGCAGCCCCAGCATTTTTGATCGTAACTTTACGTCTTCGTACCTTCGACGTCGCGTTGGCCGCTGAGGTGAACAGTTTGGGCGTGTAGGCCGAGAGGTTCACATCCGTCGCCGCGTCTTTGGGCTCCTCGTCAAACGTGACGTCGTCTGGAACAAAGCTGCTCAAAAACAGACAAACTCCAGTTTAAATCAACGCTTTTCTCCAGTCGTTTCGGTCAAATTCGCGTCCTCGTCTCACCGGAGGTCCAGGACGGAGCAGCTGCTCTCGTACTCGTAGCCGTCACACTCCTGGTAGATTTTGGCGGCGGTGTCAGCAGAGTCGCACTCCGCCACGGCGTAAAAATACTTCAGCCGCTTGAACTGATAATCACGCATCTTCTCTCTGTAACCTCTGAGACACACACACACACAC
>NW_024643128.1:0-1436 GCF_008729295.1 Plectropomus leopardus
GTGTCTCTGTCTCACTCATTCTCTTTTTCTTCAGGTGCGATATATGAAGATTATTGAGAAAAGTGGTTACCAGGCTTTACCGTGGGTCCGGTACATTACACAGAGTGGAGGTACATTAATATTTTTTCTTTAGACTTCATTATTATACCTTTATAGTATTCTGAGTTCACTATTTAAGTTAGTGGTCAGATAGGCTACTCATGGATGTAGAAATTGCTGATATTTAAAGGTATGTTCTTTACTTATTAAAGGAGGGGAATTTTATTTTTTTTATTTCGACCCTTCCTGAAGCTAGAAATATTTTTTCTTAAGCATCCCTGTGTGACTGGCAAAAAACGCTCCACCCTCCCTCTACTGGAAATTAGTCGTTAGATTTTTTAAAATTTATCCTTCTATGCTTAAAAGTTAAATATAAATATCTTTAACTTTTTTTTNGTTTTATGTTTATTCCATTGTTGTTGACATTCTGATGAAAGATTTAATGTTTTATATTCAACTCTCTCTATGTCCTTCTGCTTGTCTGTCCATCTCTTCGTGTGTCTGTCTAATTAATTTGCCTGTGTGTGCATTTATCCAGGGAGGCAAAGAGTTTCTAATGAGAGCTCATTTTGGTCTGCCCAGCGTGGAGAACGACGAGCTTGAGGGCAAACCTCCTATCACTGTCAAATTTGAAATCCCATATTTCACAGTCTCAGGAATACAGGTTTGTGTCTATACTGAGGCTCCCCTTTTACATCAAACAACCCAAGAATATAGCCTGTGGTAGTAGCTGTGAGTTAAGTCCATCTGAGGGCATTTATTCTGGATCTGAAGCCTTGTTTATAACAATATGGACAATTCTAAAGCGCTAACCATAATGTGAGGCATAGGGCGTCAGCAGTTTACAGCGCGTGGATTGTCAAGTCAGGTCCTGTATGAGTTGATGATCTGTGCTCAGACATGCAAACTAGATTTAATTTTAATTGCCAATGCACAACAATGTTTCTTGCTTCAACATGTCTGTGTGTCTCTGTCTCACTCATTCTCTTTTTCTTCAGGTGCGATATATGAAGATTATTGAGAAAAGTGGTTACCAGGCTTTACCGTGGGTCCGGTACATTACACAGAGTGGAGGTACATTAATATTTTTTCTTTAGACTTCATTATTATACCTTTATAGTATTCTGAGTTCACTATTTAAGTTAGTGGTCAGATAGGCTACTCATGGATGTAGAAATTGCTGATATTTAAAGGTATGTTCTTTACTTATTAAAGGAGGGGAATTTTATTTTTTTTATTTCGACCCTTCCTGAAGCTAGAAATATTTTTTCTTAAGCATCCCTGTGTGACTGGCAAAAAACGCTCCACCCTCCCTCTACTGGAAATTAGTCGTTAGATTTTTTAAAATTTATCCTTCTATGCTTAAAAGTTAAATATAAATATCTTTAACTTTTTTT
>NW_024643129.1:0-356 GCF_008729295.1 Plectropomus leopardus
GAGAGAGAGAGAGAGAGAGAGAGAGAGAGGGAGAGGGGAAAGACAGAGGAAGAGAGGGATAGATAGAGAGAGAGAGATAGATAGAGAGAGAGAGATAGATAGAGAGAGAGAGATAGATAGACAGATAGATAGATAGACAGATAGATAGATAGACAGATACATACATAGATAGATACATACATAGATATACACCTCAATGAAACTGTCAAATTTCAGCTTGTAAAATGTCAGAACATGAGTTCAACAATCCAACAAGCTTTTACAGTTAATCATAAGAGGTGTGTACATTTGTTATATTACTAACTGATTAATGAATGAATTCATTAATCAGATCAGTGCCACCACAGTAGACTACA
>NW_024643130.1:0-485 GCF_008729295.1 Plectropomus leopardus
ACTATTGTCCGCCTGAGGCAAGACAGCAAGTCAATGCAGGTCCTTCGATAGGACAAGAATCTCCTCCACCAGCATAGAGACGCCCAGCCTATAGGAATCCAGGAGATCTCACACACAGCTCTGTCTAATGATAAGTTACCGACAGACAAGAAGATCTTATTACTGATATTATCATGTTTAGCTATAACAGAGGGGACACCTTCCCTGAATAGTTCACTCATTTGAAATGTTTATTCCAGATGACCACTTATGAAAAGATTTCTTGAACTTTTTTTTTTTTTTTAATTTTCTATAAGAACTATAACAGAAATTTCAAAAGTTAAATTCAAGTAATTCTTAATGTACTAAAAAATCTACCTCAGCAGAATCCAGTCAATCCAGTGCTAGACGTATGCCAAATTATTATTATGAGTAGTAGTAATAGTATTATTATTATCATAATCATCATCATCATCACTATTATTATTATTATCTTTTTTATTGTA
>NW_024643131.1:0-339 GCF_008729295.1 Plectropomus leopardus
AAATCACGAGAAAATCACCCAAGATGTGATTCTGTGACCCCTGTGTGCATGCTGCCAAAGAGTGGGGGGGCTAGTTTAAAAAAAATCCACCCGTCTCTCTTTCTCTCTCTTTCTGTCTTTAACGGTGGAAGGGGGCGGATTGCCGGGGCCCCCTTCACAGCGTGCACTTGAAAGACGGGCGGTCATGAAAGAGGCCATCGACTTTTTCGCGGACTTCAAAGGGGAGGCTTTTTTCATCCCGTCTCCTCTCTGGGTATCTGGTCTGGGGTCCGCTCTTGGCCAGACCTGTGGGCTTTAGGGGGCATTCAGAGGGGGCGGGGGGGAGATCAGAGAGGAGGC
>NW_024643132.1:0-400 GCF_008729295.1 Plectropomus leopardus
GGGTGGATGATGTGACAGCAGGTGTCGTGCGGTGTTCAGCGCGGACCAATGCGCAAGGTAAGATGATTATTACAGGAACACATCACCCAAATTCATCAGTAATCATAACTAGATTATTATACTGTTGCTCCAGTGCTTTTTGGTACGTGCAGGGGCGAGAACCTGCACGCATTTGTCCGTGCTGAACACTGCACGGCACCTGCTGTCACATCATCCACCCGCCACTTCTTCTTCTGACGTTCATTCAATAAAGTTTAACAAAAAGTCGTTATCTCGTTTTCTCGAGATAACGACTTAATATCTCGGGAAAACAAAGTTTGTTTTCTCGAGATAACGAGATAATATCTCAGGAAAACAAACTCCGTTTTCTCGATATAACGAGATATTATCTCGTTATAAC
>NW_024643133.1:0-353 GCF_008729295.1 Plectropomus leopardus
CTCTCTCTCTCTCTCTCTCTCTCTCTCTCTCTCTGTTTTTGTTTATTATTATTATTATTGTTATTGTTGTTGTTGTGTTTCTCTCTTTTTTAAATATATATTTAAACATGTATTCATGCCTTACTTTATCTTGAGGAGGGGAGAAAATGTGCATGTGTGTGGCATTCAGGGCTCGAGACAAAATAAGAGTCATCATCATGATCAGTTTTCTGATCATAATGAAAAGAGACACAACTCACCTACTTACTTGTCACCTAATTACTCTGAATGTGTGAAGGTAAGTCAGAGTGAAACTGGACGATACAGGTCTACCTGTTACAGGTAGGTGAAGTAGATAATGTAGTGGAGGTCAT
>NW_024643134.1:0-295 GCF_008729295.1 Plectropomus leopardus
TAAGAAATAATACATCTTTCTATCTATCTTTAACCTGATGAAGTTTTTTTTTTTGGAAATATTTGCACTTTCAATACAGTATACATATTTCCTGTATGTTTTGGTTGTATTTTAGTAAAGAGACTACTGAGAAATAAATTTGCATGATCATTATAACCTTGCTAATATAACAACAATAAAGCATAATACTGTAATTTTAATTTTTGTAATTGTAACTCAAAATATCCTTAATTTTTGATAGATAGCTAGATGTAAATATATATATATATCCTCATTACAACTTTGTTTCAAGAAC
>NW_024643136.1:0-453 GCF_008729295.1 Plectropomus leopardus
GTGCTTAAATTTACCTGAAGTTTGTTTAAGATGGAGCTTTTAATTTTCATTTAATGATGAAAAGTTTAATAAATAATGATAAATCATATGTTTATTACACTCCAACACACCATGCTCAAATGAAACTGTCAGTGAACCATGAGGGGCAAAAATCAAACCACAAAAAAAGGCAAAGAACAAAATAATTGTTCACTAATCGTACGAAATTAAATTATGTTACAAAAATATTTTTTTAAAAACCTTTCCCAGTCTTGTTTTACTTTTGCCTTTTTCTTTTCTTTCTTTTTTTTTTACCAACTTTCATGTAATTTTCTCATAATTTTTTACTAATTTCTTGCTAATTTTTGGGTAATTTCGTCTTTCATTGCTGATTGCAATGTTTTTGAAAGAAATCAAGCCAATTAGTTCAGGTTTCAAAGGATTAAAGATGCTATTTACTGATTATATGATCCA
>NW_024643137.1:0-264 GCF_008729295.1 Plectropomus leopardus
TGGGAGAATGAGGGAGCACTGTTGTTGTATTGTAATAAATAGTAATAAGGATAATTAGGCAGGGGCAATTTTTAAAATACAACTGAAAGAGAAAAAAGTGACATGTGCAAGATGCAACTGGCAGAAACTTTTGATTGCAGTGAGTCCAGGTTATTGTTGGCTCAGGCTGGTGTTACATAGCCTGATGGCCGATGGAGGGAAGGACCTGCGGTAGCGTTCCTTCCTGCAGCGTGGGTACCGCAGTCTGCTGCTGAAGGAGCTGCT
>NW_024643138.1:0-370 GCF_008729295.1 Plectropomus leopardus
CTGCTGAGCTACAAGATCATGTTGATGGGAACCGGCATGAAGGCATGCTCAACTTTCTGTGTGATCTGAATAAACACAGTACAACAAACAGTAATGCATGTTTTGTTTTTTTTTGTTTTTTCCTCACAGTAAGTTTCCTTGTATAACTATAACTGTATAGTGTTAAGCCACAAAGAATATGATTTTTATTTGTTTTTTTTTTTTTTTTTTCAGAATATCTACATTTTCAAAAAGTTTTCAAAAAAATCTAAAGCGCATGCTTCCAATGCAAGTGCCAATAAATATATTCCAAATTATGATCCATATTTATATTCCCTAAGGAGACAATACAAAGGTTACAGATGTTACAATGTTACAAGTATGGAGTCTG
>NW_024643139.1:0-1077 GCF_008729295.1 Plectropomus leopardus
TGTTTTTCCCTGATTTTTCTTTATAATTTAGAGTTTTGGGGGGTGTTTTGTTTTTATTTTATTCTGTTTTGTTAGTTTTTTTTCTGCACTGGGGAACCTTCAAGTACTTTTTCTTACATTAAACTTACTTCTCCTTTACTTACTTAGGACTTTTATTTGTAACAGACTATTTTCACAGTGTGGTATTAGTACTTTTCCTGAAGTAAAGGATGTGAATACTTCTTCCACTGCTGCAACAGTGAGACGTAATCTACCTTTTGGTTCACTGAGCACAGTGGTCGAGCCAGACGGTGCAGCAGCAGCTTCAAAATAACAGAACACAAAAACACACAGACGCACTCGTGCTCTCATTTCCCACAATAGCAGAGAGGTGTGGGCTCTATTATCTGCTCCTGACACACTGCAGTGTTCACGCTGCTGTCCTCCAGCCTCACGAAACAAACTTTAATCACATTCCCGTCAGGAGCTCATCAGCAATAATTACTCTGAATAAATCTACTGTGTTGTCTTTTATTGTCTAAAACAGAGATTCCCAACCTGCTTTGTTTAGGGGCCACTCCGGTCAAATGAAAGCCCAATTCTCAGATTTTAGGACATTTCTAGGAGTTTAGGATGTTTCTATAATTATCTATATTTAGGACATTTCACAGATTTTAGTACTCTTATATTTTAAGACGTTTCCAGGATTTTAAGACTTTTTTCTAATTTTAGGACATTGCTAAGATTTTAGGGCATTTCTCCGATTTTAGGTTGTTTCTAAGATTTTAGGACATTTCTCAGATTTTAGGTCATTTCTACAACTTTCCAAGGNTGTTTTTCCCTGATTTTTCTTTATAATTTAGAGTTTTGGGGGGTGTTTTGTTTTTATTTTATTCTGTTTTGTTAGTTTTTTTTCTGCACTGGGGAACCTTCAAGTACTTTTTCTTACATTAAACTTACTTCTCCTTTACTTACTTAGGACTTTTATTTGTAACAGACTATTTTCACAGTGTGGTATTAGTACTTTTCCTGAAGTAAAGGATGTGAATACTTCTTCCACTGCTGCAACAGTGAGACGTAATCTACCTTTTGGTTCAC
>NW_024643140.1:0-200 GCF_008729295.1 Plectropomus leopardus
ATGCAAAAGCATAATATTGCGCACTGACAAAACAAACAACACACAGGCCCTGCACTCCCACTATCTACATTCCCCTACGCACTATGACTCAATGAATAAAGAGCTTCTTGGCGAGCTGCTGACCCTGTGTTTAGAAAACAAGCCAACAAAAGTGAGTACAAAGAGTCTCCCATAAACTGATCTGTAAGAAACACAAGGTA
>NW_024643141.1:0-368 GCF_008729295.1 Plectropomus leopardus
TAAAGATGTCCTCTTGTCTGATGGTTGTTTCTGGTCTATCTGGTTTCTTGGATGCTGTTTCAATCTGTCTGACCTCATGTTCATCATTGACCTCTGCAGTCCCTCCCTCTGTGATGTAGAGCTCTGTGTAGATCTGATTCAGGAGGGTCGGGTTTCCTGCTTTAGCGATCCCCTCAAACACACACTGGAACTTCTTCTGCAGGTTACATTTTAGTTCACGCTGACAAACTGCAGAATGACTTCCTGAATGAAAAAACAACAAAGAAGATCAATAAGTCAAAGAGGACATTTCAACAGGTCATGTCCTCACAGACTGAGTATATGAATATATTTTGGTCCGTCTCTTGAGACATCAGTAAACGTCCCAT
>NW_024643142.1:0-429 GCF_008729295.1 Plectropomus leopardus
AAGAGTCACGGCTGCTACCCTCAGGGCTGATATCCTCCCCAAAAATATCAGAACTACAAATAAAATTTAAAAACAAACAAAAAAAAAAGATTATAAGATATTGGTTTAAATATAGATTATGACGTGTTGACTGTGTTTGCTTAAATTGTTCAAAAAAAAAAAAAAACTCACCTTGACACACCACCTATGTTCTTCACAATCCCAGCAGCTGTCACAGCGTGTCCGACTGTCCTAACACGGTAGTGTTTCTCCGCTGTTGGCAGAGGACAAAAGGAAATTGAGATTACTTTCTGCTGGAACAGAAATTATGTTCTGACAGTGTAATAACAATGTTATTATGTAAGTGTAGAATGTTAAAGTTCTAGAATGTTATGATGTAACTAGAACGTTACAGTTCTAGAATGTTATGATGTAACTGTAGAATGTTAA
>NW_024643143.1:0-580 GCF_008729295.1 Plectropomus leopardus
TCCTGTGATATTGCTTAATTATGGTCCTTAAGTAATGTTGTTAGTACAGTATAAAACTGATAAATAATGATAAAACAGAGACAGAGGTTTGTGCTCAAATCTTAGCATTTTAATAACCGAACAGCAGCAACACTTTGGTGGAGCAGTTAAACAGTTGGTGGAGCTTAGATCTTATTGAAGGCAGCAACATCGACACTCTAGACCTGCAAAGTAAGGAATGGCCAATAAGTCAATGTGTGTGTTATTTCTGCATGTTATACTGTGATTACATCAAAGCTTTTTCATTCAAGATAAATAATAAAGCATTAATGCCATCTTCAAATTGCCAGACTACTTTTTTATAACTCATGAATGTACTTGTTATGAGGGTGAACAAATTACGTCAAACTGATTGTTACTTACGTAGTCTTCAAACTTGGCGATCTCTTCCTCCAAGATGTCAGTGCCTACTTTGTCATCCTCAACCACACAGTTGATCTGCAGCTTCTTGATGCCGTAGCCCACTGGAACCAGTTTGGATGCTCCCCACAGGAGCCCGTCCATCTGCACCGAGCGCACACACTTCTCCAGCTGCTCCATA
>NW_024643145.1:0-239 GCF_008729295.1 Plectropomus leopardus
AAAAAAAATGATCAAATAGTTGCATATGGTGTTTTGTTGTTGTTGTTGTTGTTGTTGTTGTTGTTGTTGTTGTTTAAGTTGATGATGACCTCCATGACTGCTATGTAATAATACTTGACAGGAATGTGTACTTTGCTTTCTGTGTCTGGTATGTTATGTCTGCCAATTACAATTTGTTTTTTGAGTGTTAATCTTATGTCACTGTTGAAATGTGGTCAGAAACCTGGATCTTTTAGGCA
>NW_024643146.1:0-234 GCF_008729295.1 Plectropomus leopardus
AAGTTCAGCTCACACATCTGCAGCCAGTAAGACAGCTCTTCCAAAATTTTGTCATACTGGCGCAATGTTAGTCTTTTTAAGAGAATAATTCGATGTCGCCATGTCTCCTCTCCTCACCCCAAAAAATAAACATAACAGGGTGTGCACTTCTCTCCCCCCTCAGCTTAAAATCAATCTCTCTACTGTTCCTGACGCTAAACTACACAAAACCTATTGGACAATAGTGGCTCCGTT
>NW_024643147.1:0-346 GCF_008729295.1 Plectropomus leopardus
TACTAATTAGACTTATCTGATCTCATTTTATTTGTATGGCTCATTATATGGGAATGATTTGTAAGGTAAATTAACAACAGCTAACCCATTGTTCTTGATATACCTGTTATGCTAGTTGTTGCCTCTTTTTGTTATTTATTTAATAATTGGTTTTGAAGCACAGTGTTCGCCCTATTTTTAATTGTTCTTTTTTTTATTTTGTGTCACGCTTTCAGCTAAACATACTATAAGGAAGGCACTTAATTAACTTCAAAATTATTGTTAAAAGTAAACTGTTTTCTGTGCTGGTGAACTCGCTCTAATGTCTCAGTAACAGAAGCAAAGGGCTTTAGGAGGGTCCAACCCT
>NW_024643148.1:0-220 GCF_008729295.1 Plectropomus leopardus
AGTCCAACCCATTACCAAACATTTTCCCTTAATTTTGGAATTTAGGGCCAATAGACCTTGTTTACATAAGCATAAAAAATATATTTTGATAGCAAAAGATTTCATTTGGGGTCAGATTGACCCCAAGGAAAACATGAGGGTTAACAGAAGAGAGCATCTGGATCAATAGGTAAGAAAATCAACAAATCCATGAATGAACAGTAGAGGTCAGCATAATACT
>NW_024643149.1:0-880 GCF_008729295.1 Plectropomus leopardus
CCATTTTTGGGATGGGTCAAAATTTGAGATTTTTGCCATACTATACTATGCGATTTTTGGTCATTTTTTCAACATGCGTTTTTATGACTTTTTGGCCTTTTTTTGGCCCTGTTTTTAACATGCTATGCTATGGCGCGTGTCTATGAGCTATAATACGCAGTTTTCAGCCATTTTTGGGACGGGTCAAAATTTGAGATTTTTGCCATACTATACTATGCGATTTTCGGTCATTTTTTCAACATGCTAGATTTTGCCTTTTTAGCCTTTTTTGGGCCCTGTTTTCAACATGCTATGCTATGACGCGTCTGTATGAGCAAAAATATGCAGTTTTCATCCATTTTTGGGGCGGGTCAAAATTTGAGATTTTTGCCATATGCGATTTTTAGTATTTTTTTCAACATGCTAGATTTAGCCTTTTTAGCCTTTTTTGGGCCCTGTTTTTAACATGCTATGCTATGGCGAGTCTCTATGAGCTATAATAAGCGGTTTTCAGCCATTTTTAGGACGGGTCAACATTTGAGATTTTTGCCATACTATATTATGCGATTGTCGGTCATTTTTTCAACATGTGATATTTTTACTTTTTTGGCCATTTTTTGGCCCTGTTTTCAACATGCTATGCTATGGTGCCTATCTATGAGCCATAATAAGCGGTTTTCAGCCATTTTTATGATGGGTCAAAATTTGAGATTTTTGCCATACTATACTATGCGATTTTTGGTCTTTTTTTCAACATGCTAGATTTAGCCTTTTTAGTCTGTTTTTGGCCCTGTTTTCAACATGCTATGCTATGGTGAGTCTCTATGAGCTATAATAAGCGGTTTTCAGCCATATTTGGGACGGGTCAAAATTTGAGATTTTTGCCATACTATACTATGCG
>NW_024643150.1:0-4864 GCF_008729295.1 Plectropomus leopardus
ACTTCTGCATAAGGTTTAAGGAAGAAACATCTTGAAGCTACACAAGCGGAACAAACAACTGTAAAAGCCTAGCTGAAGTTTTAAATCAAAGCTAGTGCTTGTTGACACAATAATACTGCATAAAACACTGTTGATGTGCGCAATCAGCTCCATGGAAGCAAACATTAGCTGCAGTGCCTGCATCAGCAACACCTGTGATGGTGCTGAGAGTGCTGAGTGTGTCATATTATGTCCTGTGGGTAATGGGAACATAAATATTACACATACTGATCATAATGAAGATAAAACATCACCGCCACTAAAAGGCCCCCAAATTATTAGGTCCCTGTCGACCAGCGGATGTACACTGATGTAAATACATCCAGAGAGCAAGAGTGATAAATGAAGCTGGGTTTGTGTTTGGCTGCTACTAACTTTACATATCCATATGATTATGTGTCTAAGGAGAGCTGTTTGAGGGGTGCGCTAATAGTGGTCGCTACAGTAAATCAGTAAATTCTCACAAAAGTATCAAAAGTGATTATGCAGAATATATGTACATACAGTATTGTCTGATTTTATTAAAATAATTAATATGTAAGCAGCATTTTAATTTTGGTAGAAGTGGAGTGAATAACTGTATCCAGTGCTTCACTAGGCCATATCTCACAGACTAGGTCTTAAATAAATGTAGTGCATAAAACTGAAACAGTAACTCCCCCTTAAATGTTAATATTAAAGAGCTTCAAATAAAAATTCTGATGAACACAAACCTCAGAACTGCACTTAATTGTAGAAAATGAGTTAAAAAATCTGAGTACTTTGTTTTACTCTCCACCTTTGCAGTCAGTTGCAAAGGCAATGTGCAGTGATAGTGATATTTCATTATCAGTTAACAGGACTCTAGATCATTTTTGACCTCTAGTGGCTCCTGGTGGACAAACGTGTTAAATACATCAATTTGTTCCCCACTGGTAGATTTCTTGATCAAGGAATAAAATAACGAGGTTATTGTGAAACATTGTACCAGTATCACAGTTTTTTCTTTTAATCAAAAGAGAAAGTTTCTTGTCAGGGAAGAAGAGGCTGCGGGAGAGTCAGTAAAAACAACAATATCAATCCATTGTGTGCTGAGGATAGTACTTCTGACAGTTTCAGCTTTAGAAACTTTTCTTTAAATCCCCTACTTACCAAGTCAGTTACATCTTTAAAATCACATTTTAAAATGTTTTATATTTTTTAAAAGCTTATAATTCATAAAAACACAGTACTATCATTTTCAGCATGTCTTATCTGTTTATTTTTATTACCATCTTATATTATTTCTGGGCACCTTATCTTATTTTATTTTTGTGTGAAGCACTCTGTCCCTTTGTTTTGTGTATAGATAAAATTATTGTTAAAGCATTTTTAGAAATGTAATTAAATTAAAACAAAAACAAAAGTCTGAAAGGCACTCAAGGAGGAAAGTAAATGCACATTTGCAGGTGAGACTCTCCACCTGGTTGTCTTTCATAGAGCAGTGTACCCTGAAAATGGTATATTTCAGCAACTGATTGGCATCTTCCTATCATTATTTCTATTATTGTTGTTGTTGTTATTACTTTACTCACAATCTTAATTTAAAACATAGAAATGCTTTAAAATGATAAAATACATGGTAATTTATAATGTATAATATCCCCTTTTTCCTTTCCGGTTTTGGAATATATTTCTCCCTATGTTCTGCTTATTGTTTCTAATTGTATTAAAATGAAATAATTGGATGTTGAAATTTTTTTTTTTTTTGTACTTTTTTTAAAAAACAGATGGCGATTTTGCATATAGCCCCTTTTCTTTCTTGTAATTTTTATACATCTTTTCTCCATGTTTTTTGTAATGTTTCTATTTAGTTCAAATCGTTTGTCGTGTATTTATTTTATAACTCAATGTTAAGTGAATTATTGTTTTTATTAAATTATTATAGACGCAGTACACACTCCGGCCAGCGGGCGGCGGTGTGTGATCTTCCCTTAAACACTGTGAAAAGAGGAAGCACCATTTGTAAACCTTGTTGTAAACACGCTTGAACTTTCACGAGTTGGTGAATCTAACTGGATGTTACAGATTAATGTTAATTGTTTACCTTTATAGTGGCTATGGAGAGGAGCGTAGGGACAGTTTCAGCCATTAAAGCTTTAGGGTAAGTAACTGTGTCCTTGTTTGATGCGTACTCACCTACTTTCATTTACAGTTATAACGTTAGCAGCACATTTAAAGCTAGTGTTTGCTCCATAATGACAAAAATATGGATAAACACTTCACTCCTTTATTAAATTTAAATTTAGCATTAAAATCATGCCTTTCCGGTGTATAATGATATCCTATAAGCAGAGCTGCAGCAGGTAATAGTTTCACCTGTCGTCTCTACTTCCTGCGTAGGTACCCGGGCAGCTCGTGCCTCTCACGGTGCACCTGTGATGAACTTCCCTGTCCGCTGCTCACCTGGCTGACTGCTCAGCTGAGGACCGTCTGTTCGGAGCTACAAGGTTTTTATTATTATTATTATTAACAGCAGTCTGTTGGACACTGCGTCGTCTGTGGTGTTTGATGCGGTCCAGTCAGACCTCAAGAGTCATCAGGTGGTGACTTTTCCTACCTGCACACATTAGAATAACATCAAGATCTGTTAAAGGCGATTTTAGGTTATTTATTTATGTGTGACGAGACATAATATGTATTATAACTTTGTCCACGTTTTAAAACATATGTAAAACAATTGTGTGTATATATATATATATATTATATATATATATATATATATATGTACATAGGGTTGATTTCTTTGTGTTTCTTTTTGGGATGGACTTCTGGTTGTTAAGGTAGAATAAAATAAGACTTTAAGTTGTTCCAAAGACATTCACTATAAATAGCAAAATTATAAAATAGATATATCGTTACTATTCGTACATTAATAATAAAATGAAAAAGACTTACAGTCTTACTGTTTAGGATTTTTAAGGCAGATCCCATAATATAAACATTTTGATAGTGATATATTGATTATTTTTGTTGTTGTTGTTTTCCACAGAAACACATACATTTTTTTTAATATAAGGATCCCTAAATTGTGTCCCCTAGTATATATATTAATCAGAACATTGACAAAATAAACCATGTATATGATATTCCTGTACTGCAATTTCGATTTACTTATTGGCCAGCATGTACTGTACATCAATACTATTATTTCTGCAATATGCTAATTTCGATTGGTACATCATTTTACCTCTACATATAAATACAAGAGCTATACAGTATACAATACATGCAGATTAAAGGAAGATGCCAATCACAAATAGTTGCTGCAATATACCGTTTTCAATGTATACTGTGGTATGAAAATTAACGATTGTCATACTGTGTACATTTACTTATGCAAGGTATTGAAAAAAGGCAACCAGGTGGAGAATCTAACCAGCACATGTGCACGTGTCCATTTTTAAAATGCTTTCAATTTCTGTTTCCCTTCCTTTAATGGTCATTTTACCAGACAATACTACTACTACTAATACTACTACTACTACTACTAATAATAATAATAATAATTGCCTTATACCATGCTGCCATGATATTGCCTGAGACAGTTATCATACCTTTAAAATTTCATACCATAATCACAAATGATGGTACAACATGTAAATGAAAGTGCAGAGTACTGTGTACAATATAATACTGTATTACACTGCACAGAATTGTTTATGGATGCATTTTAACAGAAAGCACTTCTTGAGATTTTCTGTATTAATGAAATCGGCTTGTCTTCCCTTTTTTTTTTTTACCAGACTCAAACATGACAGGTGACGTCCTTCTGGTGGGAGAGCTGAGAAATTTACTGTCAAGCATGTTTTCTCCCCTCGCTGTGCTGACCTCAGAGGTGCTGGAGCCATCCAGCCTCAACAAAATCACTGGTGAGAGAGAATAATAGTCCGGCGGGCTCTGTTGTAGTGTGCTGTGTTGAAGGTTTTAACAGATGATTGTGTGTCATCTGCTCAACTTTTTAAAAGAAGGGTGTATAATCTTGAAATTATCATTCAATCCTTTAGAGTTTCTTGTATCAGAATTGCAAGCAGCTCGAATAATGAAGCATAAGGAAATGCATCCTGAGGAGAATACAACAGGAGACGAGTCTGAAAAAGAGCAGCGAGTTGAAGATAACAGACTCACAGAGTTTTCTCAGGAATATGAAGATGATGATGATGACAAAGACAGAAGGAACGCGGAGATGCAGGCAGAGTGGACATTGCTGCTGCACGCTCTTGACATGGACTCCTCCTCTCAATTCACAGATGTGATGTGTGAGGTGAGTTTGACATAAGTGACTGACATATGTCATGACTACAAACTGAGAAGAGCTGAGTGGGTTTTCTAAATGTGGATTTAAATTTGAATGCAGGTTGAGTCGAGGCTTGCTCGTCTACCATCTGGAGGCATGACAAACCCACTTCTTAACCGCAGCCTCAGCTCAGAGCAGTGGGTACGTTGCCACAGCCATTAGCAGGTCATTAACCATTATATGTAATCTACCATGAGTATTTAACCCCCCACCCCCTTCTCTGTTTTCCAGATGCAAGTTAAAAAGATCAATCGAGTTCTGTCAGAGGACTATCAGTGTCGCCGACAGATGATGATCAAACGCTTTCAGGTTACACTCGAGTCATTTGCATGGGGAGAAAAACAAAAGGTAGGCATGTTTGATGGTTTCATCTCACTTTAAACTCACTGTAAGAATAAAACAGTCCAAAATATCAGCTGGCAACATTGTTTTATGTAACAATTTAGCCAGCTGATATTTTAGGCTGTTTTGACTGGAGAGTGTGAATGTCATAGATGTAACATTCATATT
>NW_024643151.1:0-768 GCF_008729295.1 Plectropomus leopardus
CATCACTGCTGCTGTGTCGTCACGGCGACACACGACCGATTCCCGTTCGTCCTGCTGCACTTCCCGACTCGTCTCCGTGTAAATACGAACTATAAGTGAGTTCCAGGCTCGAACTCGGGGTTTATTTTGTATTATCAGATTTATTATCAGAGAAAGGCAAATATACGGTGATGGGTTTCATTTTATAGGAAAATATTTTATCTTTATTTTTTAAAAAATCTGCTTTTTTTAAAGGTTGAGTTGAATAATGTTTTATTGTTTTTATGCCAGTGGACCTACGAGCCTCGAAATGTTTCTGAAATATTTCTGTATTTGTATGTTTGTACCAATAAATGATAGTTTCACTGCTCAGACTCCTCCCTCTCTGTCTGTCTCTGTCTCTGTCTCTGTCTCTGTCTCTGTCTCTGTCTCTGCTGTCTCTCTGTCTCTGTCTCTGTCTCTGTCTCTGCTGTCTCTCTGTCTCTGTGTCTGTCTCTGTCTCTGCTGTCTCTCTGTGTCTCTCTGTCTGTCTGTCTCTCTTTCTGTCTCTCTCTCTGTCTCTCTCTGTGTCTCTCTGTCTGTCTCTCTCTCTGTCTGTCTCTCTCTGTCTCTGTCCCTCTGTGTCTCTCTCTCTGTCTCTCTCTCCCTCTGTGTCTCTCTGTCTCTGTCTCTCTCTCTCTGTGTCTCTCTGTCTCTCTTACTCTGTCTCTCTCTCTGTCTCTCTCTGTCTCTGTCTCTGTCGCTCTCTCTGTGTCTCTGTCTCTCTCTCTCTGTGTCTCTCTGTCTCTC
>NW_024643152.1:0-416 GCF_008729295.1 Plectropomus leopardus
CATAGTACAGCATGTTGAGGCAGTTTACAGTATATCTAGCTGAAAAAACAGTCCAAAAAGTCAATATTTTTAGCATTTTAC
This sequence comes from Plectropomus leopardus, assembly GCF_008729295.1. NCBI lineage: Eukaryota > Metazoa > Chordata > Actinopteri > Perciformes > Serranidae > Plectropomus > Plectropomus leopardus. The sequence continues at coordinate 82 of NW_024643152.1, forward strand.
ATCAAATTACAACATGGCAAAAAAAGCCATACTATAGCTCAGGAAAAATTGTCAAAAGAGCCATTTCTCCAAATGTTAAAATTAAGTCATAGTACAGCATGTTGAAGCAGTTTATAGTATATCTAGTTGAAATAAATGGTCAAAAAAGTCAATATTTTAGTGTTTTACGCCAAATTACAATATGGCAAAAAAGCAGGATGATAGCTCAGGAAAAATTGTCAAAAGAGTCATCTCTCCAAATGTTAAAATAAGTCATAGTACAGCAAGTTTAGGCAGTTTATCGTATATCTAGTTGAAATAATAGGTCAAAAAAGTCAATATTTTTAGGGTTTCAT
>NW_024643153.1:0-454 GCF_008729295.1 Plectropomus leopardus
TTAGGATGTTGAAAAAATTGCAAAAACGCCATAGTATAGTATGTCGAAACTCTCAAATTTTGACATGTCATAAAAATGGCTGAAAACAACATAATACACTATGTAGAGATGTGTCATAGTATTCAAAGTGGAAACAAAGGTCAAAAAAGGCTAAAAAAGTCATAATTTAGCATATTGAAAAAATGGCAGAAAACGCCATAGTATAGTATGTCGAAAATGGCAAATTTTGACGTGTCATAAAAATGACTGAAAACGACATAATATACTATGTAGAGATGTGTCATAGTATACAAAGTGGAAACAAAGGCGGAAAAAATGCCAAAAAAAAAAATAATTTAGGATGTTGAAACAATTGTAAAAACGCCATAGTATAGTATGTCAAAACTCTCAAATTTTGACATGTCATAAAAATGGTTGAAAACAACATAATATATCCTGTAGCGACATTCCATTG
>NW_024643154.1:0-409 GCF_008729295.1 Plectropomus leopardus
TTATTTCAACTTTGTATACTATGATGCGTCTCTACAAGCTATAATACATGTTTTTTAGCCATTTTTTAAAACGTGTTAAAATTTGACATTTTCGACATACTATACTATGGCGTTTTTTGCCATTTTTTCAACATGCTAAATTATGGCGTTCTTGGCCTTTTTTGGCTTTCATTTCCTCTTTGTGTACTATGACACGTCTCTACAAGCTGTGATACGTGGTCTTTAGCTGTTTTTTGGCATGTCAAAATGTGACATTTTTCAACATACTATACTATGGTGTTTTCTGCCATTTTTTTGACAGTGTATACTATGACGTGTCTCTACAAGCTATAATATGTCGTTTTCAGCCAGTTTTTTCACATGTCAAAATTTGACGATTTTTGACATACTATACTATGATGTTTTCGGC
>NW_024643155.1:0-489 GCF_008729295.1 Plectropomus leopardus
TTTGGTCACTTTTTTGACATGCTAAATTATTATGTTTTTGGCCTTTTGTGAACTTTATTTCCACTTTGTATACTAAGACGCATCTTTACAAGCTATAATAAGTCATTTTCTGCTATTTTTAGGACGTGTCAAAATTTGACATTTTTCGACATACTATACTATAGCATTTTGTGCCATTTTTTCAACATGGTAAATTATGATGTTTCTTGGCCTTTTTTGAACTGTATTTCCACTTTTTATGCTATGACGCATGTTTACAAGCTATAATAAGTCATTTTCTGCCATTTTTGGGAAGTGTCAAAATTTGACATTTTTCGACATACTATACTATGGCGTTTTGTGCCATTTTTTCGACATGCTAAATTACAATGTTTTTGGCCTTTTTTGAACTTTATTTCCACTTTGTATACTATGACGCATGTTTACAAGCTATAATAAGTCCTTTTCAGCCATTTTTGGGACGTGTCAAAATTTGACATTTTTCGACAT
>NW_024643156.1:0-318 GCF_008729295.1 Plectropomus leopardus
GACTGCGAACGTGTTTGACTTCATGCCGAGTATGCGGACACAGCTCTTACTATGGTTTTACAGGGACCGAATGGCTCGCAGAAGCGACTTTAGCACGCCGTACTCCCTCAGTACCCTCTACAGGACGCCCCGACGGACGTGATCATAGGCTTTCTCCAAGTCCAAAAAGCACATGTAGACTGGTTGAGCAAACTCCCACAACCCCTCCAGCAGCCGCAAGGGTGAAGAGCTTTTTTGGCCAATTTTTTGACATGCTAAATTATGAGTTTTTTTGGCCTGTTTTGGCCTTGATTCCTATTTTGTATGCTATTACGCGTC